>NC_079196.1:30165077-30333320 GCF_029499605.1 Hyla sarda | reverse complement strand
TTAAGAAAATTATATTTATGTTTGTCTTGTATTAATGATCAACTTTGTAACCATTTTTTTTTCCCACAGAGCATTGCCTGAGAAATAAATCTCCATATCGCTGGTCTCTTCGATAAAAGTCAGTATTTCCTCTGAACTATGTGTGATAGCCTGGGGGGATGTAGGGTATGAGGAGTGTAGCTGCGCAGTAATTAAAAGGTGCTTGTTAACCCTTGCTATTCGTGACGCCAGGGTGCGGGCTCCTCAACAATGCTTTTCCTACCTCCACCATTCCCAACAGCGATAGGGAGGTAGATAATAAGAATAGATTGTCCACAACCGGAGAGTTTCTGAAACAGTATTAACTTTTACTGAAGGTTTTCTGCAAGCTTCAATAAGATAACAGTCTCTAAGAATAACAACGGCTTTCCTTGGAGATTGACAAAGGTTGGGACTTTAGCATTTATAGTCTTTTAGTAGTATGCGTTGTTCCACTGGATTTAGGGGTTTAGTTGCGGTCCAGTAGTCACGCTAGCATTAGCGGGGATTTAGATTTGAACTCACGGTTTTGGTTCCGCTGAGGCCGGCAGGTTTTTGAGGCCTAGTGTGTCTTTGAAAGTTGTGTAGCACTGTCCGGTGAGTCCGGCATCCACGAGAGCAGCAACCCAAGAGAGTGATAATTGGACGCAGCTCCCTTATATGGGCAGGGGCTGGACTAATGTGACTCAAGGACCTCCTAAGGTCCTACAACATACCATAGAGGTTACTAGCATGGCACCTGAGGAACCCTACCCAAACGCAGTTACTCTGACTTTGGGGACCTCTACACTAGGCACGGTATGCAATACTGTACCGGGACACCACATATGTGTAAGGGTCCCAATACATGGCCTGACTGTACACTATAAGCACTATAAATAATAAATTGGCGCTCTTTTACAGAGCCTCAGGAAATGTTTAAAAGGAAAAACTCCAATCGTGCAATAATCCCATATATTCAAAATAGAAATATATCAGATGAAAATTTATTGTCCAAAAAAACAAGCGCTTTCGGGTCCCATACAGCTCCTTCCTAAGGCCTAGGCAAGTCCCGTAACCTGAGGAAGGAGCTGTATGGGCTCCGAAAGCGCTTGTTTTTTCGACAATAAATTTTCATCTGATATATTTCTATTTTGAATATATGGGATTATTGCGTAATTGGAGTTTTTCCTTTTGAACGTCTCCTGCATCTCAAACTGGCCGGATTTGCAGTCTAGGACAGTATTTGACTCCTACACGACATATCCCATTACCATAGGTTCTCCCCGGAGCGGGAGTGATTTACCCTTCATGGTGTTGTGGTTTCTCCACAACCATTTAAGATGAGCATCTGTGGTGTCTCGGGGTGTGAAGGTGAATTGTATGGGGTAGATGTTGTAGCCCAGGGGCAGGTGTTATTAACCTCTAAATGTTCGTGATGCCAGGGCGTGGTTTTCCCGGTAACCACCCGATTGGTAGCACCGCTATCCGAAGATTAGGCAAGCCAATAACAGTCCAAGACCAGGTTAGGGTTAACGGTAGCTTTACTGAGGTAGACAGATGGAAATAGTTTTTACAGCTAGGCCAGGATCCAAGAGAAGTGGCCAGTAACACAGAAGGACCTCGCAGCTTGCTGGGACTTGTAGTGACTTTGACAGACTTTAGCTCAGCCACGTTGTCTATAATAGACTTGACTATAGACTTGACTTTAGACTTGACTGTAGGTAGTGACAGCAGACATAGACGACTTGACTTACTGGCATGTGGCTGTGATTTAGGCTTGAGGCCTCCAGGTGTGCTGGACACTGGCTCTGAGATGTCTGGTCTTTACTGTGCCTCAGTAGGAAGTGTGGTAGAATAGAGAGATTTTAATGGCTGTCCCTCTTATAAAGGGGGGCTGAGCCAGAAGCCCATAGGTCAAGCTGCAGGTCACCTTGTTAGCTGGTGCTCTCTGGGTAACAAACACATCATGTGAACACATTATCATGTGACTAACTGAAAGGTCCTAAAAGGTCCTTTATACATAACACACATAACACTATACATAATATATATTACTATGGGGGAGACACTGCCGGAGGGCCCCCAGGACACAGAGGGACTCAACCTGACAGGGCAGTGTACTGTACAGGACTATATCCCGTACTGGGACATCACACACCCTGTTGCTGTGAATCTATTGTTCTATACTGAGCTGGACGTATTACCCGATGAAGCGCTCTGTGCTTTTCTTCTGTTTCCTTATTGCCTGATATTGACCTGTTTTGCAAACAGACAGCCAGGGTAATAGGGCCTTGGGGCAACTCTGTGGGCAACCAGTGCCCCTGCTCTGTACCTGTGAGGCCCAAGAACCCTGAAGAGCAGTCTACAGATGAGTGGCTCTTCCTTTTGGAGGAGATTCTGCATTGTCTAGTAGAGTTTATGGCAAAACTGTTTTGTTATAGAAGGTATATGGCACTTCCATGTATATTGTGGTGGCGCATGTGGTGGAGATATGCCAATAGTATAAAGAATGGTACCCAGCACTCACCTATGTTACAAAATAGTGAAAATGTATTGGTCCATTTCACGGTACAGGACGCGTTTCGTCATAAGTGCTGTAGCCAACTAATACCAGATCTATATCCTGAAGAGAGACAAGAATCCTGAAACAGCTGTCTGCAGATGGATGCCTTTTTCTCTGGAGGAGATTCTGGTTTGGCTAGCTTCAGATAGCATTTTTGCATATTGTTTTTCGTTCTTTGCATTTTTTTAATTTTTTTTTTACCATTGAGCATTTCCTGAAATGACAGTCATCCCCCACTCTTTCCCTCCTCTTTAATGCATCCAAGTAAAAAGGGGAAAATTGCAAATGGTCTTCAGTAAAAAAAAATTCACACCATGGGGGAGATTTATCAAAACCTTTCCAGAGGAAAAGTTGACCAGTTCCCCATAGCAACCAATCAGATCACTTCTTGCATTTTTGAAAAAGCCTCTGAAAGATGAAAAAAAAGATCTGATGGGTTTCTATGGGCAATTAGCCATTATGATAAATCTCTCTCTAGCTGTGTAGCGCCCATGCAAACCTGTGTGTCTTCATGGGAATAGACTACAAACACTATTGTCTAGTCAGATCCTGCAGCCAAACTCCCTTCAATCAGTCTTCTAGTTTTACATATATTTTGTAGATTAGCACGAAGTCAGGGGACAGGAAGAAGGGAGTAGGATTGCAGGATCAGACTACACAGGGGTTAAAGGGGTACTCTGGCCCTAAGACATCTTATCCCCTATCCAAAGGATAGGGGATAAGATGTCTGACAGCGGGGGTCCCGCTGCTGGGGACCCCCGCAATCTTGCATACGGCACCCACCTCTTTGAGCTGCACGCTGCGCTGCCAGCTCACAAACTGCTGGGTGCCGAACACAGGGCCAGAGTATCGTGACGTCACGCCCCACTCCCGCTATGCAAGTCTATGGGAGGGCGCCTGATGGCCTTTGGATAGGGGATAAGATGTCTTAAGGCCAGAGTACCCCTTTAATTGTTGTCTGTTGCTATGGAGAAGAATTGTTTTGCATATAATCTGTAGATACAAAACATTAGTCATTTGCAAATTTGCTTTAGACAGGGGCCGAGTAAACTGCTATCAATCTCATCTCTATTTATCTTCTATCTATTTCATATCTATCTATCTATCTCATATCTATCTATCTATCAATCTCATATCTATCTATTTCATATCTATTATTTATCTATCTCATATCTATCTATCTATCTATCTATCATCTATCTATCATCTATCTATCTATCTATCTATCTATCTATCTATCTATCTATTATCCATCTATCCCATAGCCCTGAACCATTCCAATTAGAAGCGGGAGCCCTGTTTTATCTCCGGACTGGGGATTCTTGTAATTACCATGGTAAAATATGTTGCGGTGATATGAGGGATAACGTCTGTAGCCGTGCCATCACAAAACAATCAGTGCGCAGGACGACATTTGTTACAACTGAGAGGCCTGGTTGAACCTTTTGGATAAGCAGTATCACTGCCAGCTACCCAGTGGCATTAGTTAATGAAATGATTGCATGCTTGATAAGTCATGCACGGCTTTGATGAATGTATCACAAACAGAGTTTACATGGACTGACGAGACCCAAGGCACACGCTCAAAAAAATAGCATCAGCGGCCTGTAATAAACTTGCTTGATGGTGCATTTCAGAACTTTCATTTCTATTTGCTCTTATTGTTTTGGAGTTCTAGATTTTATTTTCCTTTTATTTATTTTTTCATTTTTTAGGATTCTTCTACTTTCACCCAAATTTTCTAGAATCAACGGATTTGGTTTTGATGATTTTCAAAGAATCAGAGTTCTGTGGTCCCACATAAGTGACAATTGGATAAAATCCACAACTAGGAGGAGCTTAAGAACTTACTGAATACTGTTAATATTATGAACCTAATGCTAGGACCAAAAAAGATCAGGTACACATGCTCCAAGACAAATATTTTCATATTGACTTGGTGATAATGCTCTTATTGCCCACTTAGTGTTCCCTTGTTGTCCCAACTAAGTGATAATGCCTTCTTTTAGACCATACTTAAAGGGGCACTCCAGGGAAATAAACCCATAGCCCATCCTTTCCTTCTCATCAACCTATTTAATTGCCTAAATATCATTCTTTAGCTCTATAGAGCAGTTTCCCCTCTTTGGTAGTCATATGCATGAAGTGGGGGAATGACCTCATCCAGCCATCCACTTTGTCTGTGTCCAAATCCCTCTGAAAGCAGCCCCCACCCTCTTGAGAGACACAGACCATGTGGTTTCTGCCCTGCACTGATGAGCCATACTCCCTTTAGAGTTGAGAACTGGGAGGTGTGTGCACCCTTAACCAATCAGACACTGAACCTCTCACTGCTGCTCAGAGCAGGAGGGTGGGGGCTGAGTGAGCTGGCTGGCAAATCAGAGCTGCAATTATTTCTAAGAGATATAGGCAAGGGGAGGGAAGGATAGCAAAGAATACCAAGCAGCCAGAGAAGACAACAGGGGCCACAGGAGCCATGCAAATCAGGTACAATGTTTTACAGGGAACTTATCCAGGTATTGTGGTGGCTTTGGAGCTTTCATATATATATATATATATATATATATATATATATATATATATATTCCTGGAGTACCCCCTTAAAGCCTTCTTCCTTTCCGCAATTAGTTACAGTTCCCCCTTTCTGTCCCCAAACTAGATATGATGCCCTCTTATTACTCACCATGATATTTATGCCCCCTAATGTTCCCACTTAGTGATAAGGCCCCCTTATTGCCCATCCATAGTTTTAATGCCCCATTATTGTTGTCCAATTAGTGAAAATGCCCCTTATTGTACGTAAAGACAATGGCCCCTTATTACCCCCCCCCCCCCCCCCGCCCCCAAATTACCATACTACTCAACTGCAGTTCACAGTGGTGGTCACCTGGAGATCAAGGGCACTGGGCAAAACATCTTGATCTGCATCTCTCAAACGGAGGTGCAGATATGTATGGCTCCTCCTGTGGAAAGGCCATAAATCTCCCAGATGAGAATTCCCTTTTAAAGGGGTACTCCACCCCTCTACATCTTATCCCCTATCTAAAGTATTGGGTATAAGATGTCTGATTGCGGGGAGTACCGCCGCTGAGGACCCCCTGCGATCTCTCCTGCAGCACCCCCGTTCATGGCTGATGACGGACGATACAGGGGCCAGGGTATCGTGACATCACACCCTCTCCCATAGACTTGTATTGATGATGCGGGGTGTGACGAGGGGCGGAGCCGTGACGTCGCGATATCCCGGCCCCTGTATCGCCCGTCATCAGCCATGAAGCAATCTTCGCTCCATGCAGCTCATGAACGTGGGTTGCTGCAGGAGAGATCACAGGGGTCCCCAGCGGCGGGACCCCCACAATCAGACATCTTATCCCCTATACTTTAGATAGGGGATAAGATGTCTAGGGGCGGAGTACCCCTTTAAGACAATGCTACATTGTAACAATAAAGAAAAGAAAACATCTTCTTTACTTCCATATTTAATAAATACAAACAGCAGTGACTCTCAAGCCCTGAGGATAGACCAGTAGCAATGGCTGTGAATACATGCGGTAATAAATAGTGCTGCATCGATTCAGCGGTATTGACTGGCCCCTTTGTATATCACTCAGGTCACAAGTCTGTTGTCAAGGAGCGAAGGACATCGGAGAACCTCACCGTGTTTGTACATGACACAGAAAACAGCTGCTTTAGATGAAAAAGAAGTTCCTTTATGAGAATGCAGACCCTTGTTTGTCCATATTGATTTTATAGGCTTATTATTGACATACAGCACCCGGAGGGCTTGTTAGTAAACTCTTAGTAAAGTATTAGGATAGCATTAAAGGATAACAGGACTCGTATAACCGCGAGGAGAATGAAGCTGTCTATTATATGTCATTGCCATGTATTCCCTGCACAGTGTGAGCGAAGACAACATGGTACAATACATGGAGGCCATAAATCAGGCATACACTGCATCATGCATGCTCCACTTCACATCATATAGATATTAGAGTTACCGACAATGTCCTGACCTTATAAAGGGAGAATACAGAGGTCAGTGGATTTATATATGTATGGGCAGGGCCAGATTAAGGCTGTCTGGAAGACGGAGCATTTCATTATGTTGCCCCCCCCCCTCGACAGTTCTCCTACATTAGGTGCAGTATAGTTCCCCCACATTAGGTGCAGTATAGTACCCCCACATTAGGTTGGCAGTATAGTTCCCCCCACATTAGGTGCAGTATAGTTCCCCACATTAGGTGCAGTATAGTTCCCCCACAGACATACAGCCTTCAGCCATATACAGTGTATGGCTGGAGGCTGTATGCCTGTTTACTGCCCCACTTCAGTGTTTCAACTACCGCTCCTCCAGTCCGGGGACCCCGGGAAATGGGGTCACGATCTACTGCTATGGCATATGGGCCATAGCAGTAGGTCCCGGGAGCGGAGGTCGGAACACTGAAGATGGCGTGCCACTGGTCACTTACCATGCGCGCGTGTCCATCTCCTCGCTGCTCCGCTCTGCATTTCTTCTATGGGCGCACGCATAGGACATCAGTGACGTCCCTGCATGCACAAACTCCCGGTGGCCCCTGCTTTTTTTAAAGTTAACGCGGCCGCCGCCGCAGAAAGGTATCCGCCAGGACATCCTTGTGTCCTGAAAAGATTTTTCGGGACACAGGGATGTCCCGAGTGTGACGGGGACCTCCTGCAGGCCCGGGGCCCGGAGCAGAAGCTCCATGAGCGCCAATGATGATCCGGCCCTGTATATGGGCACAAGAAATATAAAGAAATGCTTCATACACAAGAGTTTCTATGGTGGATGCATAAAAACTCATTTATTATTGCAGAGGCATCCAAACTGCAACCCTCCAGCTGTTGCAGAACTACAATTCCCAACATTCTGGACACTAGTGATGAGCGGCATAGGCCATATTCGAATTTGTGATATTTCGCAAATATATGAACTAATATTCATCCTATATTCGCAAATTTCGCATATTCCTCCAATTTTTTTTCCATGCAAAATTCTTAATGAAATTTGCAAAATGCGCATGCGTGATTATATGTTTCAACTCACTACTTTCCTCTTGGTTGCTCGGGATGTTGCTAACCTCTGACAACTGTTTTTGCATCCTTCTCATTGGCTCACAAGCTTAAAGAAGGGAGGGATCAATGTCCTCTGGAAGTGACGATATTCGCAAATTTTCACATATTTGCCTTCTTTGGACCACAGGCTGGAAGCAGGGAGGGATGATCCCTTTTTATTTACACAGTACACATCATTGTGATTTGTACTGTGAAAAAAAAAATATTCGTCATAACAAATATATTTCACTATATTCAAAATATTTGTGCAATCGCGAAGTGCCGATATTCGAGATAAAAATTTGCTTTTCGAATATTCGCACTCAACACTATTGAACACCATAGTATTCATGGAGTGCACATGTAATTTAAAAAAAGCATTTCTATATTATTCAGAGGGTTTTATTTGGAAGCAGGATCCTATGAAATTGAGAATTCCTCAGAGAATTTTGGTCCATATGAACATGATGACATCATACAGTTCCTCCATATGGACATGATGACATCACACAGTTCCTCTATATGGACATGATGACATCACACAGTTCCTCCATATGGACATTATGACATCACACAGTTCCTCCATATGGACATGATGACATCACACAGTTCCTCCATATGGACATGACGACATCATACAGTTCCTCCATATAGACATGATAACATCACACAGTTCCTCTATATGGACATGATGACGTCACACAGTTCCTCTATATGGACATGATGACATCACACCGTTCCTCTATATGGACATGATGACATCACACAGTTCCTCCATATGGACATGATGACATCACACAGTTCCTCCATATGGACATGACGACATCACACAGTTCCTCTATATGGACATGATGACATCACACAGTTCCTCCACATGGACGTGATGACATCATAAAGTTCCTCCATATAGACATGATGACATCACACAGTTGCTGTACATTTTTCGGCTGCACATCCATGATGAGAATCTTCGGTTCCACCACATCCCAACTGTGATCTATTGGATGAGATCTGGTGACTATGGAGGCCATTTGAGTCATGTGACCTCATTGTCCTATATGAGATGATGTCATGTGACCTCATTGTCATGTATGAGATGGTGTCATGTGATCTCATTGTCATGTATGAGATGATGTCATGTGACATGGGGCATTATCCTCCTGGAAGTACCATCAGAAGATGGCTCCATTGTGGTCATAAGGGATGGACATGGTCAGTAACAATACTCAGGTAGACTGTGGTGTTAATACCAGGATCAATTGGTACTAAGGGGCCCAAAAGTGTGCAAAGAAAATAATGTCCCCCCACTATTACACTACCGCCAGCCTGAACCTGATACAAGGCAGGAGGGATCCATGCTTTCATGCTGTTTACACCAAATTCTGACCCTGTCATCTGAATATCACAGCTGAAATGGAGACTCATCAGACCAGACAACGTTCTTCCATCTTCCATTGTCCAGTTTTGATGGTGACCTGTGTGAATTGTAGCCTCAGTTTCCTGAGGCTTGTATTTAATGTCATTTTCTTTCTATACTAATTTTATGTATGATCTAGATTAAAAAAAAAAAAAAAAATCATTGTTACATGTATGTTTATAAGATTAGTTATTGAGATAAGAGACAATACTGTTACCATTACTGATATAGGGCTAACACTACGGCTGTTAATGATATCAATGGTAATCACTTATATAGGGGGCACTGTAACTGATATAAAGGACACTGCAGCTTTCACTTATTATACGAGAAGAAGACATGGGACTGCACTCACCATCCAACCATTCTTTATTGACTAGTAAAGTCATAGGCAGGCATCACAGGGGAGGCAGGGGCTCTGGGATAGACTGTTTCATGCAAGGCTGTGCTTGTTCTAGCCGGCAATGCCTGATGAAGCTGCTTTCCCGCAGCAAAACGCGTTGCATCTTGGAAAATAAATTACCTGATTTTATCTGATCTCCATTCCTTTTGTATCCTGCACCACGTGGAGTCGGCGTTCTCCTTGAAGCCAGACCGATTGAATACCTTGCCAAGCCGGAGGGCGGCGGATACCCTACCTCTTGATGCGCTAAGGGGTGCTGTAGCTTAAAGGGGTATTCCGGGCAAAAACATTTTATCCCCTATTCCCCGGGCCCTTCGCGATCAGAAATCTTATCCCCTATCCTTTGGATAGGGGATAAAATGTTTATGCCCGGAATACCCCTTTAAACTGATATAAAGAACACTGATGCTCACTAATATAGGGGGCGCTATGGCTGTTAGTGAGTAGTGATGAGTGGCAGGGGCCATATTGGAATTCGCAATATTTTGTGAATATATGGACGAATATTTGCATATTTGCTATGCTTTTTTATATGTGAAAATTCGTAATGAAATTCGGGGGGTACAACCCATACACCTGTATGGGGTCTGGAGCTTTAGGGAGGCCCGGCTGTCCCTGGACCTTTTTTTATTTATTTATTTATTTTTTTTGGTTGTCAGTCACACAGTCAGTGAGTGGTTACTGTTACTTAGAGTTAAGGTGCTAGTGTGTACCGCCGCTGTCACTGCCAATGCTGCGTTCATGCAGCAGGGGTGCCTCCGGAGCCGGCTATTTCTTTAAATTTGCAGAGGTCAGCGGTACTAATGGCTTGATCTGCTCGCGAGTCACGCACTGCCACTGCTTGTACATTGATACAGCCGCCGGCCACAGCACAACAGCGCTGTGGCAGAGGCAGGACTAAGGAAAGTCTCTCTGCTGCCTGCTACTGACTAAGCAAGTCAAGTGCGCCGCAACTCTACTCCGCTACTACCGCTAGCGCTAAGGTGAGTGGTGGGAATTTGGAAATGAGCGCACTAGAGCCATAATGTATATTAAAAAAAAATATATATAATGTGATTTGGGGCTGGGGGGGCCCGGAGGAGCAGCAGGAAAACTATATAGCGCCGGTGGCACTGTGGCATTCAGGCATAAATTATATGGGGGCAACAAATAGCAGCAAAAAGGAGAATACAACGACTATATAGTGGCAAGTTGTGCCCCTTCCATATAGTCGTTGTAGGCCCCTCTTTGCTAATAGTTTTCCCCCCATATAGTTGTAGGCCTCTCTGAGAGGGGCCCAGGCCTACCACAACTATGGGGGCAACTATTAACAGAGGGGCCTACCCAAATTATATGGAGCCCCTATATAGTTTGGGTAGGCCCCTCTGTTAAAGGAGTAGTCTGGTGAAAAATAACTTATCCCCTATCAAAGGACAGGGGATAAGTTATAGATCGCAGGGGGGTCTAAGCGATGGGCCCCCCGCAATCTCCTGCGCGGGGCCCCGGCAGTTTGCCTGAAGCATACATGTGTGTGCCCCGCATGAAGCCGCTGCCGGCACACCCCCTTCATGTATCTCTATGGGGTACATGGAGAGGCGTGTCGGCCGGCGCTCCGTGCAGGGTATGGCATGCCCCCTTCAAGCCGACTACGGGACCCCATGCAGGAGATAGTGGGGGACCCCCCGCTATCTATAACTTATCCCCTATCCTTGGATAGGGGGATAAGTTATTTTTTACCAGACAACTCCTTTAATAGTTGGGAGTAAAACTATTAACAAAGGGGCCTACCCCAACTATATGAAACACATACCCTTAAACCCCTCTTTATAGCTTTGCATAAACCCTTAAAGGGGTAGTCCAGTGCAAAAATGAGCGCTCATACTGCCTCGTGAACAGAAAAATTAGAAAGTTATAGGTCTGTCTCACTTTTTACTGTCCTTGTAGTACTAAAAAGAAATTTAAAAAATTGTGAGTGGGTCATAGGGGAGAAATAGGGGCGGAGTCAGGGGCCTACGGGCGGAGTTGGGGTGGGCCACCGAGGGGGGGGGGCACAGAGGGGGGGCACAGAGGGGGGGGGCAGGCCTTTAGCTGTGTAAGGGGCCCCAAAATTCCTGATGGCAGCCCTGCATGCGCGATTATATCTTTCACCTAAAAGAAGGGAGGGATCAGTGTCCTCTGACTGGAAGTGCTGATATTTGCAAATATTTGCATATTCGCATATTCATATATTTGTGAATATTCACATATTCGCAAACAAACTTACGAAAAAAACAATATTCGTCATTACGAATATATATCACTATATTCTAAATATTCATAAAATAACCAAGTGCCGGGATTCAAAGTAAAAATTAGCATTTCGAATATTCGCGCTCAACATTATTGGTGAGCACAGATATGGGGGGTACTATGGCTCTTTCTGATATAAAGAACACTATGGTATTCACTCATATCGGGGGCACTCGCTGGGGCATTCACTGATATAGGGGGCACTCACTGGGGCAATCATTGATATAGGGGGCACTCACTGGGGCAATCATTGATATAGGGGGCACTCACTGGGGCATTCACTGATATAGGGGGCACTCACTGGGGCATTCACTGATATAGGGGGCACTCACTGGGGCAATCATTGATATAGGGGGCGCTGTGACTATTATGGATATAGGAAGTATACAATTTATGCAGGTATATCATATTAAATGAAGTTGCTCTTTGACAGAGATCAGGGATCTGACGAGTATATACAGTATTGTCGTATTCTTCTGTTGCCTGAGAAGGCAGTGTACATATTCCTAGAACTGTGCTCCATGCATCAATAGATGATGTTTCCCTTGGGTTGTGTACAGTTAAATGCCCAAACATGTCACCGTGGAGATTCTCACACCTTTCCGCTATGTTTTAAGATGATTTCTTTTTCTGGAGGTGCGATCTGTCGGCAATCAATAATCCTCAACTTCTGGGAGAAGAAAATGAGAGCGCATTCTGGAAGCTGTGGTTCATTCCTCTCTCCGGCTGCTTTTAATAGGGTTAGAGCATAATAGAGTATTAAATAATTAAAGGCGCAGTAAGCAAAAGAAACGGGCATGAAGGGACAGGTAGGAGCCCCCATCACTCATGTGTTACCTTTGTCATCATTTAATCAGATATGAGGCATAAGTCATTCTTATTCCAGCATAACCTTAGGGCTCTGCGAGGGAGACAAACACCGGCTCGGTCGAAGGCGGTCACGTATAAATCTATAATTGCAACTATAACTCACTGAAATGGATCTACGGGTCTAAAGCTTAGCCGCCATAGCTTGCATATGAAGCTTTCTCCATATCCCATAAATACACTGCAGCCAAGTGTCTACAGACAGACTGGGGCTACTGACTGATACATGGTAATAGCTGGAACATGGGGAAACACAACCTTTTGGTCAAATCCAGTGGTCTTCAAACTGTGGACCTCCAGAAGTTGCAAAACTATAACGTTTGAGTACAGAAATGTTTGTGTAGCATGTGGTATGATGTATAGTGTAGGGCAATCATTCCCAACCAGTGAGGCTCCAGCTGTTAAAAAGCTACAACTCCCAGCATGTCCGGACAAAACACTACTTTAGTGTCTTCCTTTGTTATATAAAGGGACATAAATGTCAGTGTTGCATGTGGTATGATGTATAACATAGGGCAGTGTTTCCCAACCAGTGTGCCTCCAGCTGTTAAAAAAAACTTCAACTTCTTGGGAATTGTAATTTTGCAACAGTTGGAGACCATTGGTCCAGTCCATTGTAGCCCTTCTGTTTTCCTGATGTCATATCTGGTCCAAGGATTACTTGGCTGGCATTTACAAAAGGGGCACTCTGGTGGAAAAACATTTTTTCAAATCAACTGGTGCCAGAAAATTATACAGATTTGTAAATTACCTCTATTTAAAAAGCTTAATCCTTCCAGTACTTATCAGCTGATGTATACTACAGAGGAAGTTCTTTTCTTATTGAATTTATTTTCTGTCTGACCACAGTGCTCTCTGCTGACACCTCTGTCCATGTCAGGAACTGTCCAGAGCACGAGAGGTTCGCTATGGGGATTTGCTCTTGATTGTTCAGTTCCTGACATGGACAGAGGTGGCAGCAGAGAGCACTGTGGTCAGACCGGAAAGAACTACACAACTTCCTCTGGACCATACAGCAACTTATAAGTACTTGAAGGATTAAGATTTTTAAATAGAAGTAATTTACAAAACTGTTTAACTTTTTGGCAATAGCCGATTAAAAAAATAAATGTCCATGGGAGTACCCCTTTAAGGCTTTCAGGGAAATCTCTTACAATAAAACTTCCTAATCGGAAATGTTCCTGGTTTTATGTAAATAAACAATGTTGTTCTTGTTATTATTATTATTATTACTATTATTATTATTATTATTATTGTTGTTGTTGTTGTTAATAACAATAACAACATCATCATCAACAATAATAATAATGATGAGGAATAAATAAATAATTCTTATCCCATCACAACACGGCCTGATATGTTTCCCGGGATTGAAGGGGGTGGGCCCTGTCACAGGGGCAGGTCCTAAATAGTGACAGAAATCAAATTATGTGTGGCAAATCTAGCAGCACTGTGCGGTGATTGGCCGCCACATGCAAGCATGTGGTGGCCACAGGCTGTCCGGTCATGCTGGGAGTTGCAGTTTTGCAACAGCTGGAGTCACACTGGTTGGGAAACACTTTTCTACACTATACATCATACCACATGCTACACTAACATTCCTGTACATAATATAAAACAAAGTCAAACAATAAAGCCTTCGGCTGTCTGGGCATGAGGAGGTTGTAGATTTGCAACTGCTGGAGAAACAGTGGTTTGTAAACATTGCCCTACATTACACATCATACCACATGCTATGCTAACATTCCTTTACACATTTTGGGAACAAAGTCAGACAATAAAGCATTTGGCTGTCCAGGTATACTGGTAACAGTAGTTGTAGTTTTTTTTTTTTTACATTTAGAGGCACACTGGTTGGAAATCACTGCATTAGATTGTTGTTCCAGCCACAATCTGTAGGGTCCACAGAAAGATATTTTAGCATTATTTTGGATTAAAGTGTTTCCCTGCCAATTACATTCATCCGCTACTATACACAGAACAGTGATGCTGAGGATCTAATACCCTGGGAACCTTAGTGATCTTAAAAATGGAGACTTAAGTGTCCGATTGGAATGGAGTTTTGGTCACCACTCCATTCACTGTCTATTGGACTGCTGAATACCGCAGGTCTTGTATGGACCTTCTGCAATCTTAAGAAGAGATCCCAAGTCTTCCATCGTAATGGAGTCGCACTTATGCATTCATTGTCAACGGGTCTGCTAGAGGTCTCGAAGTGCTGAATCGGGCTATCTTTACCAGTTCCATTAGACATTAAGGCTAGGTTCACATTGCCATCCCCATAGATTGCAATGTTTTTGGCACAAATTCCGCCTAAAAGAATGAGCAAGCTCACTGTTTGGCGGCAGAATTTCTGAGGCGAAATATCCGCCACTGAAATTCTGTAGTGTACACATGCAGCGGAATACCATTTGTCAGCAATCGAATTCTGCTGTATGGGAATTTCCATCTAAAATTCCTAAGCGAACAGAAATTCCCTACTGTCAAGCTAACCTAAATGTAGCCACAATGTGTGGTGCGGAGACTAGAGACTTCAGCTCTTGAGAACACTGAAGGTCCCAGCAGTCAGACTCCCGACAGTCATACACACATAAGTTTTGCTGGTGGGACAATTCCTTTAAAGGGGTACTCCACCCCTAGACATCTTATCCCCTATTCAAAGCCCCACGCCCCACTCGTGACATCACGGCAACGCCCTCTCAATTCAAGCATATGGGAGGGGGCGTGATGGATGCCACGCCCCCTCCCATAGGCTTGCGTTGAGAGAGTGTTGCAGTGATGTCACGAGTGGGGCGTGGCCGTGACGTCACAAGACTCCGCCCTGCATTGCCAGTCATCCAGCATGGAGCGAAGTTCGCTCCGTTCAGTGGATGTCTGGGGTGCCGCAGCCGAGATCGCAGGGTTCCACAGCGGCGGGACACCCACGATCAGACATCTTATCCCCTATCCTTTGGATAAGGGATAAGATGTCTAGGGGCAGAGTACCCCTTTAAAAATGTTACCCTTCATATGGACAAGATATGAGATAAACATCAAAGGGGTTCCGGCATTCTTTCATAGAGAGATAGACCGCCACCGATCGCTCACTGATGTTCTGTAGGTTTTTGTTCTATCTTGTTAAGGAATTATTCTCTATGTGCACTGATATAACAGCACCTGATCATACTGCGTTCTCGTGAACTATAAAATTATAACATCTCCTGCATAAATTGTAATTCTTATTAATAACCGGGTGTTGTTAGTGCCCCGTTCCTCCCTCCCCCCTCCGCTCACTATTATATTTCAGCCTTTCTTGTAATGATGAAAGCGTTCCTCTTTGCAGCTAATTCAGGAGAGATCCTCGTCTCGAGCCGGAACATTTTCATGCAAATAGTGCAGTACAGTTTCTAACCCCCTAATAGCTTCTTACAAATGATATGCCATTACAACGAGGTTTATTTAAACAAATTTAATACATCTTTAATCAAGCTAGAGAGCATTTTCAAAGGTCACGCTCCAAATCAGGATCTCCATACTGAGCTTATCAAAGTATTAGCTCAAGGGGGAGGGAGAATTATTTCCTGGACAAGTAATTTTAGGCAAATCTTTATTTACATTTTTATTCTGTTATTAAATTTTATTCCTTTCCCTCCTCCTTTGAGCCTCCGTTTATGAACCTATCAGAAACTCGGTAAATGGAGCAGTTTGCACGCCAAGAACTTTCTTCATAGACAATGGCTTGTCGTCTACAGCACAGGAAAATATCAGCAGTGACTCGGATATCTATATCTATCTATCTATCTATCTATCTATCTATATATATATATATATATATATATATTTATTTATTTATTTATTTATTTATTTTTTCACTTGCTATTCCTTGTATTCAGGATTTTAACAAAACGTCTTGTTTTTGCACTATATTGTAGATATTTGTTTAACCCTCTTTGGCTTCTTATTACATTTATAGGAGAATTTCAGCAGAAATTAACTTATCCCCTATCCACTGTTTCTACAATATCTTATGAAAAGTTGACACCTTAAACGTTTTAGTATTTTAGTGATTTATTTATTTATAAAATTTTTGGCAGTGTTTTTTTTTTTTTATACATACAGTCTTTGGGGCGTATACTTTATATCTTAAAGGGGTACTCCGCTGCTCAGTTTTTGGAACAAACTGTTCCAAATGCTGGAGCCGGCACAGAGAGCTCGAGATGTCATAGCACCGCCCCCTCATGCCATCGTAACCCGCCCCCTCATGACGTCACGACCCTCCCACAGACGCATTGAGGGGGCGGGGTGTGACGTCGTGAGGGAGCGGGGTGTGACGTCGCAAGCTCCCAGTGTCGGCTCCAGCATTCAGAATAGTTTGAGCAGCTGAGTACCCCTTTAACCAAAATTTACTTATCATTACCCTTCCCCATGCATACCAGATCCATACTGTTCACCATTTCCAGCTATTTCTTGTGTGTCAATACGGTACCATGAAGTGGTGATTAGCAGGGGCCTGGTGGGCATTGGGCAAGGCTTTCTTGTGTATCATCTTCAGAAGAGGCTTCCTTCTGGGACGACAGCCATACAGACCAATTTGATGCAATGTGCAGCGTATGGTCTGAGCACTGATAGGCTGACCCCGCCACCCCACATCTGCGGCAATGCTGCCACCACTTATATGTCTATTTCCCAAAGTCATCCTCTGGATATGACACTGTGCATGTTCACTCAAGTTTGGTTAACAATATTGAGGCCTGATCTGTATTGGTCCTGTCCTCTTAAAGGGGTTCTCCGGTGCTTACACATCTTATCCCCTATCCAAAGGATAGGGGATAAGATGCCTGATCGCGGGAGTCCCACAGCTGGGGACGCCCGTGATCATGCACGCGGCACCTCGTTTGTAATCAGTCCCCGGAGCATGCTCGCTCCGGGTCTGATTACGGTCGACCGCAGGGCTGACGGTGTGTGACGTCACGCCTCCGCCCCGTGTGACGACACGCTCCGCCCCTCAATGCAAGCCTAGCTATCACGCCCCCTCCCGTAGGCTTGCATTGAGGGGCGGAGCGTGACGTCACACGGGGAGGAGGCGTGACGTCACACGGAGGCGGAGGCGTGATGTCACAGCCGCTGACGCTGCGGTCGACCGTAATCAGACCCAGAGCGAACATGCTCCGGGGACTGATTACAAACGGGGTGCCGCGTGCATGATAACTGGCCTTTGGATAGGGGATAAGATGTGTAAGCACCGGAGAACCCCTTTAAACTGCTGTATGGCCTTTTTCACCGTGCTGCAGCTCAGTTTCAGGGTGTTGGCAATCTTCCTATAATCTAGGACATCTCTATGTAGAGCAACAATTCTTTTTTTCAGACTCATTAGAGAGTTCTTTGCCATAAGGTTCCATGTTGATCTTCCAGTGACCAGTATTAGAGAATATAAGAGCGATAACACCAAAGATATGACACCTGCTCCCCATTCACACCTGAGACCTTGTAACACAAGCGCATCACATGACACCAGGGAGGGTAGACGGCTAATTGGGCCCAGTTTGGACTTTGCCACCTTAGCCCAGTAAAAGGCCACCCAGGCATGCTGGAAATTGTAGTTTTGCAACAGCTGGAGGCACACTGGCTGGGAAACACTGGTATAGAGCTTCAGCTAACCTTTATAGATGAGGGAACCGTAATCTGCAGGTCCACTACAGTCAAGATGAAATAGTCTATAGCAGTGTTTCTCAACCAAGGTGCACCCAACTGTTGCAGAACAGCTGTTGCAAAACAGCCAAAGGCTGTCCAGGCATGCTGGGAGTGGTAGTTTTGTAACAGCTGGAGGCACCATGGTTGGGAAACACTGGTCTATAGGTACGCCATCACTAGCAGGTTACAGTTTTGGAAACTGTAGAGGAGACTTGTCATTGGCAAGATTCTAGTGATTTGTAGGGATCTAATGTAAACCTAAGGCATGTTTCTTAGGTTTAATAGGTGGATAATTCAAGTTCACTGCCATAGGGAGATGGGGATAAACTACTGCCAGATTTTAAAGGCTTTAAGGGTACCATGGTAGTTGTAGGCCGCAAGTAGATTGTAAGCTTATGTGGACAGGCCCTTATTCCCACTGTGGTAGCGGGGTGTGATGAGAGCAGATGTTGTTACCCTAGGGGCAGATGGCATTAACCCCTTATATTTGTGACGCCAGGGGGTGGTTTAGCATAAAACCACCCAAAGGTATACCGCTGGATCAAGGGCTAGGCACGGGGGCAATAAAGATTCCAACTCCAAGTTATGAACAACGGTAGCTTTACTGAGGGTAGACAGTTGGTAAAGTCTCTACAGTTCAGCCAGGGCCCAAGGGGGTGACCAGTGACGCAGAGACCTTAAGGGCTTGCTGGGACTTGTAGTAGGACAGGACCATTAAATGCAGACCACACTGACTTGTCAGATGACAGGGACTGACTTGACTCATAAAGCTGTGACTTTAGCTTACTTGAATTGATGGTGGCTGCAGGAATTGACTTTGAGGTCTCCAACACTCTGGACACTCACTCTAGGCACGACTGCAGTGGACCTCAGCTTAGCAGAAGAGCAGAGCTCAAAGAGAGAGAAACTAGCTCCACCCAGGGCTTATATTGGGGAGACTAGCAAGGAGTCCATAGGTCACTCTTGGGATCACCTGGTCACTGGTACCTCCTGGGTAACAATCACTTGACATAACTTCTTAAAGATACAACACATTTTATAATACAATACATTGCAGAACATATGTACAGGGGGGAAACAGATGCAACGGGCCTTGGGGACACTGAAGGAGGCTGCCTGACAGGGCAACAAGGGTACGGGGCAGCATCTCTCGTGCTGGGCCACCGCAAACTCCCCCTCTTTAATACAGTTGTCCTCAATGCCCAGTCCTGGAGGGCGGAGCACTGAAGTGGCCACTGGGGCCTAGTGACAGTTCCTGGGGCATTATGCAAAATGTCCTTCATAAGTCTGGTTATAGAACATGGTAGAAACGAGTCCAGGTAGCATTGTAAATGATCATACATGCTCTTTGGTTTGGTAAACATGTGGGATTAACGAGCTTTGTAACTGCTCTGGGAACACATTATAGACCATAATACACACAAGTTTGCAGATTGGGCTGCCAGAGGCTATCTACCCAATGCTTTGGCTGCTGGGGCCCCTTCAGTTCTTAACACTTCTCCCAAGAACTCAACAAGTAGTGTGATACTATATAACCATTTTACCTCTGCATAATGTACTCTGCCTCTACACGTGTCTTACTTTTTGTTTCAGGGGAACACTCTAGCCAGTAGAGTACCCTGTACACCAGGACAGAAAAATGTTAGACAGATATATATACATTGGACATTTGTGGACTGGGACTACAAGTAATGTTACAGTCCTAACTTAAGTGTTTACATATGAACTGACTATGTGTGGCACATAAGCTTAGACATTATATTGTGAGCTAATCTTTGTATCTTATGGGAATTTGTCCTTGTGTTGACCTTTGGGACCTGCGCAACACCACTTCTGGAGAGTCTGGAACGCTTTAATCTTCGGGAGCTCTTGGAACCTCTGGAACGGCAGCTGGCTCTTCCTAAGCGAACTCGGGAGCTGGTATTAGTCCAGGACTAGTTGGATTCAGAGTCGCTGGCAGCAGTGGTGGAGAAACTGGTGAAAGGGTCGGCACTCTGGAGACAGGGGTATAAGCTGGAGCCTTTTACTCTGGATGGAGTGGAGCGGTGCTCTTGCGTTCTTGCGCACCTTCTTGGTCACATTACAGACAGAACATTCACTGCACCATTTCTCAATGTCACTCCGCATTCCGATCCAATAGAATCTTCGCCTAACAGTAGCTTCAGTTTTGTGGAGTCCAAAGTGTCCCTAATGATCATGGTATGCGTTGAGGACCATCGCAAAATCTCTTCGGGGAACCAGAATCTGATGAAGTCGATCACCAGAGACCGGATCCAAAGAATTTCAGTACAATACTCCTTTGTGCACAAACAGTCGCTTCCTCTGTCGCCAGAGACGTATCAGCTCATAGTCACGGGTTGGTACTGTTTTCGCCAGAAAGTAGTCCAACAGATCCCCCATGATTCGACTTTCTTCCTGAAGAGTCTTCCAGGTGTATAGGTCTTCTTTAATCTTTTTGGACCTGGATTCACCATTCATGAGGGCGGTCACAACATTCTGGTTCACGAACAGTTTATATAATGGGGGCATCTCCACGTCTTCCCACACGTCTTCAACAGGGGGTTCTTCGCCGGGGGTCATCTGAGACAGTACGTCGGCATTGACATTTGACTTGTCACTTCTGTACTTGATGGTGAAACTGTAATTGACTAATCGTGAAGCCCAATGCTGCTCGATGGCGCCCAACTTGGCAGTGTTCAGGTGGGCCAACGGTTATTATCCGTGTAGACAGTAAATGGCGGGGCGGACAAATAGTCTTTGAACTTTTCGTCACGGCCCACACCAGGGCGAGAAGTTCCAACTTGAATGAGCTGTAATTCACATCGTTCTTCTCTTTTCCTCGCAGGTTACAACTGGCATAGTCAATTACTCACTCTTGCCCTTCCTGGACTTGGGACAAGACAGCTCCCAGACCATCAAAACTGGCATCAGTATACAGCCAGAATGACTGACTGTAGTCTGGATACGCCAAGATGGATGGTTCTGTCAGCAGACTTTCAGAGCTCGAAACACCATCTCTTGTTCTTCGGCCCATTCAACAGATAGTCTTCCATTGTAGTTCTCCTTCCCCATACCCTGTAAGAGAGCTGTAAGGGGTTCTGCAATCTGGGCAAAGTGGGGAATGATAAGGCGGCAGTAGCCAGCAAACCCAGGGAAGCTCCCGACATCTTTAACCATGCGTGGGGTTGGCCAGTTCTTGACAACTTCCCCCTTTTCAGGAATAGGCTGGACTCTCTCTGCACTGACAACATGACCCAAGTAGTGGACGTGAGGTTTAAGCAAGTAGCACTTTGATGGTTTGATCTTCAGCCCATGCTCAGGACTTGGAAGACATCTGACAGGTGGCTAAGGCGTTTCTGGTAGGACTTGGAATACACAATGAAATCGTCCAAGTACAATAGGACACTTTGAAAATTCAGATGGCCCAGACACCTTTCCATCAGACGCTGGAACATAGCAGCGGCATTGCGCAGTCCAAACGGCATACTTTTAAACTTGAACGGTCCCATGAGTGTCACAAAGGTGGTCTTCTCCCAATCCTCCTTGGCCATGGGTACTTGTCAATATCCACTGGTTAAGTCCAGGGTTGAGTAGTAAGCAGCCAATCCAGGGCGGTGAGTGACTCCACAATCCTTGGCAATGGATAAGCGTCCTTATGTTTGACATTGTTCAATTTCCTGTAGTCGACCCAGAAGCGGATGGTTCCGTCCTTTTTCTTGACTAGGACAAGTGGTGCCGCCCAGGGGCTCTGTCTTTCCTGGATTACTTCTCTCTTTCATGTCGGCCAGCATCTTCTTGACAGTCTGATTCATGCCGGGCATGACCGGACGGTGTCTTTCCTTGATAGGTGGGCTATAACCTGTGAAGATTCGGTGCTGAATCTTCGAAGTCTGCCCGAAGTCTGTGGGGTGCTTTCTGAAAGCCTCATGGTACTTCTTGGCAACATTGATGATTCCATTGACTTGGTCGCTTGGAGTTGAGCCCACCAGGGCCCTGGAGGGCTTACACTGGATCTTTGGCCACTTGAGCTGCACACTGTCAGGCCACCAGTCGTTCTGTCACAATGTCTTACGACTCTAGGAGGTACAGCTGGGCTACAGGAGTGTATTTGGGCAATACAGTAGCAGAATCAGGTTTACTAACCGCACCGGGACTCTCCCATTGGTGACAGTGACAAGGCTTCTCGCAGTTCGGACAATAGGATGATCTTCCAATTGCATAGATTCCAGCAGGGCTTGATAGTCCCTATTCTTGACTCCAGGACGGGCACGACACCAGTTGATGGTCTCCGTGTTGGGTTGTAAGGTCACCGACCTGATGTCTTGAACTCATACTCTGCAGATTTCACCTTGCTTGTTGGCAAACTTCTGCTCCACCTGTAGAGTTTTGAAGTGGTGCTGCCCATCCTGCTGGTTTCAAGGAAACATATGGGGAAAAGAGGCATACAAGGCATCTAACACTTCAGTGAAACAATTCTTCATAATGTTCATCCCCAATATCAACTCAGCAAACCCCTTATCTATCACATTAGTTACAAACTCCCTGCCCGCTAAGTACATACTCTCCCAACTGAATGGTTGGCTCCAAGTATCCATGTCTGGGGACTGGTTGCCCATTACCCGCAACTACTCGGAAGTTAACATCCTCAGGCTCACACAATAAACTAGCATCCCAATGCTGATAGAAAACACTTTTAGGTATAGTAGACACTTGCGACCCTGTATCTATCAAAGCCTCCAACAGTATACCTTCTACAACAATTTTTACATAGGGGCAGGAGGCGACATAAAGTGAGAGTCCTGACTTAGTTCGTTTGGGGATTGGACCTGATGACTGTTTTCCTGAGGCTCGGTCCGCGACCTCCGGGAAAATCCGTTTAAATCCCAGCACTGCATTTTCCAATGTCCTGATTTGTTACAGTAAGTGCAAAGGGTCTTTGAGCCCCCCGAGGGTCTATTGGATGGAGGATAGCGGTAATTGAAATTGCAGGGAGCAGAAGCAGGGGCAGGATTTCTAGGCAGGGGCGGTTCTTGGTCAGGTGGAGCGGCCCGTGTGGCAAGCTCCTTCACAGCCTTGGTCAGTTGTTCAATGTCCTGCCTAACACTCTGTAAATATGAGGCTGCAGTAACTGGCAAAGTAGAGGACACTGGGGCAGGGTCTTGTAACGGAGGTGTTATAGATATGTTTACCGCCCCTAGTGGCACTGGAACAGGTGTAAGGGGTGCACAAGCTTCCTCATATTCAGTCCCAGACTCAATCACTTGTAGCAAGTCTTTTGAAAGCGGGGAAGAACAAGTTGGGGTTTTGGACCGCTAACATTCTCAGCTGGGCTTTATCCCATTTATTATAAGCCCCATCAATAAAACTGTCCATTAACACCTTATTGCCCTACTTGGGTGTTATACTATCTAGTTTTTGGACAGTCTCAAGGGCATTCTGTAGGACAGTCTCAAGGGCATTCTGTAGGCATATGCTCTCAAGGTCTCACCTCAGGTCTCACCTGAGAATGTGACTCAAATACCGGGTACAGTCCTTCAAAGATCTGCTTTACGGTCGCCTTCTCGGAGGCTGGCCAGGTGCAGACTTCCTCTAACACTGGTCCCTGTAGTTTTCCTATGAGCAATTGCACCTGTTGATTAGGAGAGAAAGAGTAAAAGACAAAGAAACTCTGGATCCTCTCTTTGAAATCCCTCAGGGTGAAGGGGTCTCCATTGTAGGTAGGGAGGACAGGGTTCCCCATGACTACCGGTGCAGACATTGGAACACCAGGACTGTTGATGTTGACTGCAGGTAGAGCAGGCAAGATCCTGGCTGCCGGGGCAGGTGATGAACTCGCTGCTTGAAATGAAGGTGCGCTGTCGCCTGGTTGATCTGGAGAGCTGGGTTCTGACAACTTGTTAAGTTTTAAGTGCACTGTCACTTTAAAAAGAATAAGGTGCTTTCCCCTTTAAGATGATTGCTGAAGTGCTGCAGCGACTTGGACTTGACTGATGGGGGTTTTGTAATGGATGCTCCCCCTCTATTTTGCAGGCATCCGGTTGTAATCTGTCTTGCGAACAGACTTGCAGGGACTAATGGGCTAATGCTAGAAGGTACTGACACTGGAGACTTAATACTGACAATCGTTCGTGTTTGCAGAGTCTGCGCTTCAGCGGGTGCACGACGAATAGGGGACGCAGCAGCCAGAACCTCCAATATGGCTATGCCCAGGAAACTTCCTCTTTTGGTCTGGTTGGCAAAATCTTTCCCTGTGCAACACAGGGCGGCTCTTTGGTTCCTCCTCGCTTGATTGAAGAGGCGTCACCGCTGCAGACAGACGGGGCGGAACTGGACCAACTTAACCCTTTCAGGTGCTGCCTCTGTACAGTTCACAGTAGCAGATAACAGTCTTTTCTTCACCTCACCCTCTATTTCACAAGCGCCACGAGTAAACCACTTTTCATTTGCAAAGTTCTGAACACTTTCTGGCGCATACTTAAATCCCATCGGCATGCGTTTTTTGCAGACACTATTGGACACAGTTCAGACTAGGGGACAACTTGTGGCATAAGGCGCACACCCGTATCCTGTTCATGATGCCAAAAGTTGTGGTAGTGGGGTGTGATGAGGGCAGATGTTGTTATTCTAGGGGAAGATGGCATTAACCCCTTGTATTCATGATGCTGGGGCTAAACCAGTTAGCTTAAAAGCACTCGAAGGTATATAGCTGGATTCTGGGCTAGGCACAGGGGAAATAAAGACTCTGACGCCAAGTTACGGACAACAGTAGCTTTACTAGGGTAGACAGATGGTAAAGTCTATAAAGTTCAACCAGGGCCCAAGGAGGTGACCAGAAATGCAGAGACCTTAACCCCTTAAGGACCCAGGGTTTTTCCGTTTTTGCACTTTCTTTTTTTCCTCCTCACCTTTAAAAATTTTAAATTCTTTCAGTTTTGCACCTAAAAATCCACATGATGAATTATTTTTTGTGCCACCAATTCTACTTTGTAATGATATCAGTCATTTTACCCAAAAATCTACAGTGAAACGGAAAAAAAATCAATGTGCGACAAAATTGAAGAAAAAACGCCATTTTGTAAATTTGGGGGCTTCCGTTTCTATGCTGTGCATTTTTCGGTAAAAATTACACCTTCTCTTTATTCTGTAGGTCAATACAATTAAAATGATACCCTACATATATAGGTTTGATTTTGTCGTAAATCTGGAAAAAATCATAACTACATGCAGGAAAATGTATACGTTTAAAATTGTCATTTTCTAACCCCTATCACTTTTTTATTTTTCCGCGTACGGGGCGGTATGAGGGCAAATTTTTTGCACCGTGATCTGAAGTTTTTAGCGGTACTATTTTTGCATTGATCGGATTTTTGATCGCTTTGTATTCATTTTTTCATGACATAAAAAGTGACCAAAAATACACTATTGTGGACTTTTTTGCAAGAACGCCATTGACCATGCGGTTTAATTATCGATATAGTTTTATAATTTTTACATTTCTGCACGCGGCGATACGACATATGTTTATTTTTATTTACACAGTTTTTTTTTAAATGGGAAAAGGGGGTGATTCAAACTTTTATTAGGGAAGGGTTTAAATGATCTTTATGAACTTTTTTTTTTTTACTTTTTTTTTTTGCAATGTTATAGCTCTCATAGGGGGCTATAACACTGCAAACACTGATCTTTTATTTTGATCTTTATTATCCCATAGGATAGCATTGATCAATGATTCTGCAGCTTGACTTCTCATGCCTGGATCTCAGGCAATGTGCAGTCATTCGGCGATCAGACACACAGGAGGAAGGTAGGCAACTTCCTTGTGTCCTCCAGCTGTTTGGGATGCCGAGATTTTGCCGCGGCAGTCCTGAACAGCCTACTGAGCAAGCCTTCGATAGTTTAGTTTAACTTTAAACGCGGCGATCAACTTTGAAAGCCACGTATAAAGGGTTAACAGTTAATCCAATCAGTGCTGCACGCTTATAGCCACGGGTCCCGGACGTTGTTAGAGGCATGGCCCCACGTTACAGAAAGGGAGCGTACAGGTACACCCTGAGTCCTTAAGATGTTAAGGGCTTGCTGGGACTTGTAGTAGGACTGGGCAATTGAATGCAGACCACGCTGACTTGACAGATGACAGGAACTGACTTGACTTGACTCATAAAGCTGTGACTTTAGCTTACTTGCATTTGATGGTGGCTGCAGGACTGGACTCTGAGGCCTTCAACACTCTGGACACACACATTAGGCACGACTGACCTCCGCAGGAAGCAAGAGCAGAGCTCAATGAGAGAAGCTTCACCCAGGGCTTATATGGGGGAGACAAGCAGGGAGCCCATAGGTCACTCTTGGGGTCACCTGGTCACTGGTACCTCCTGGGTAACAATCACATGAAATAATTTCTTAAAGACACAAGACATTTTATAATACAATATACTGCAGAACATATGTACAGCGGGAAACAGATGCAAGGAGCCCTGGGGACATTGAAGGAGGCTGCCTGACAGGACATCAAGGGTACTGGGCAACATCTCCCGTACTGGGCCACCACACCCCCATGTCTTGGCTTGATCATTGGATAGATATTCTGATGGTTTGGAATCAAATAAAATCCGGTTCTGTTGTGCAATATACATACACGTGAAAAGGTTGATTGCACCTATGTAATTGGATGTTTCTCACATGTATAGTCCTGCCTGTTTTCCCTAACTTCACACCACCTATATTAGTCAAGTGTAATAATTTACTAGACTGTCGTGGTTTTCGTCGCGTTCCATTCGGAGGTGTTTTGCGTCTTCGCTTTTTTAATCAGTTCCTGTCATTATGTTTCAAAACAGCTGCATTAATAAGAATCCTACGTGTGACATAGGAAAAGAATGATCCAGGGTATGGGAGGAGTGATAGGGAGAATCCAAACCTACATTAAATGGTCAGCTTTAGGTTGGACTTTCCAATTACTTCAGCGATATGGATACGTGAGATTTTAGCTCTCTATTGAAACTGTATCAGTAGCTTAGCTATGGGGTACGGGGGGGGGGGGGGGGGGGGGGTGCGGACCCGGGACACCCCCAAGTGGTTACCTATCTATCTCATATCTTTCTATCTATCTATCTAGAAGTTGAAGAATCACTGCAGCACTTTAAAAAAAACAGTGTAAAAGTGAATACAAAAGGCACCCCTTTGCATTCACTATGGAATAAAGCTACACCCCTTTTACACCATTGTTGGGAATGCTGCAGTGATTCTTCAACTTCTATATTATCTGATGCCCGTGACCTGGTCATCTCACTGCTGGCACCCCTCCATTTGTGTGAGCTGCTCCTTTCTTCAACTATCTATCTCATATCTATCTATATATCTCATATCTATTACATATCTATCTATATATCTATCTATCTATATATCTATCTCATATCTATCTATCTCATATCTATCTCATATCTATCTATCTCATATCTATATCATATCTATCTATCTATATATCTATCTCATATCTATCTATCTATATATCTATCTCATATCTATCTATCTCATATCTATATCATATCTATCTATCTATTTTCTATGATTGCCTGTTAACCCAAAAGTCTAATAAACCTGCACCTATCAGATAACATCAAAGCCGGATGAAAGGAATTAATTTAACTGGATTTATATCTAGAGTCTTAAGAAGTTGTCCAGTATGAAAACCCATTTTCATATATCGGAGAACTCTTAGTTAATATTGGGGGTTCTTCATTCAGGATCCTCATCACTTGCCCAGAGAACAATACAATGAGATTCTCTTGTTTGGAGGACCTGTAGTACATTACACAGACAACTCACTGATTGGAATAAAAATATGTAATTCCTGATTCCCCCTGCGGGGGCGCTTCAGGGACATTGACCACTTTCTGCCAGGTTTCACCACAGATGACAACCGCTTTGTTGGGGGGATGTTAATCAGATCTTGGTCAAGGGAATTATCCAAAGTGCCCCCCCCCTCCCCTCTAAACAAACACATCTCTTCTATTTACCCTCAGTAGGTAACATGTAACAATTAAGCCTCTAGAATATTTGATGTTTTGCGGAAGTCGTTCCCAATCTGTTTGCTTTTTCTCCCTTGTTTGTTTAAGGGAACTTTTTTTTTTTCCTTCTGGTTGATTTCTTCTCTCTGTTTCATCAGTCTCAAGTTTTGGTTAAGGTGAAACATCAAAAGTTCTGGCCTCCGCCACATCCAGGCCTGATAAATGACATGAATAACATTTTAGACGTGCTGTTAAATATTTATACACTGACTATGAAAGCAACGTGAACCCCCCCACCTTAAAAAAAAACATCCCTGCAAGAATAAATATATTTAGCTAAATAAATTACGAAGACAAATTCACTCCTGCGCGCCCGGTTACCGATAAACGCAGGATATTTTCTAAATTGCTGAATATAAATGGTTCATTTCCTCACGAGCTACACCGAGATCTGGAACGTAACACATTCTCCTTTGCTTTGCATATATATTTCAATATTCATCATAGAAGGCCTTTGCTTATATGTCAATATACATCACTTTGCATACATTTAGGCACATTCTTCCCCCGTAGTTAACCATTGTGGCCGGTATGCAGATTTTTTTATTTGCTAATTAACCCTTTGGCGGCCCATCCTTTTCTTTTCTCCCCCCTGACATTTTCACAAAATGAATTGCTTACTTTGACACTGCTAACTAAATAAAAGGAGGCCAGGACTGATAGTATGAAAAATGGATTTTCATTACCGTTTCATTGATTCTTGTAAATAAGGGCCCGAGGCCTGCTCCGAGAGGCTCCAAACAGTAATAATTTAATCTGAGGTGACATAGACCAAAATGTATGTGGACAAAAATCATCCTTGAATATTAAACAACAGCCTGAAGACAGAGGAAAGTGTTACGGGCGAAATTTAAATGCATGCAGATCGGGTGGATAACATATTTAAAAACAGAAATTAAACCTTCCCATCATAAATCACGTTCTCGGCTATAGATAGGGGCTTGTTATTCCGGCGTTTAAGGGGAACCTGAAAGGTTAAGGCAGTCGGTGCATTAAATCGTACAAGGATAATTAATACTTTTCTGGTGGCTATTTATAAGAAATGGAAAATCTAGTCGGATCAGCTGTGGCACGGCAGTAATTTGAGGAGGAAGTAACCAAAGCATGAGTCAATAGTTTTAACTGGACAAATGTCAACTGTCTAATGAAGCCGCGTCCCATTTAGGCTGCCTTGGAAACAGTCAAAAACAGACAAAACCAAGAGGCGTTTTAGCATTTTTTTAATGGCAGTTGTTTATGCATGATATATATATATATATATATATATATATATATATATATATATATTTTGCATCATCAGTAAGATTTTCCAAGAAACAGTTATCCACCGTAAGGTGACTTACTTTAGTACTTACCTACCAGACAGTAATGGACATGCTTAGGAAGGACCCTGGGGCTAAATGGCTAGTTGTGAGTCCACCATAATGTTATAGTTCCCTCACTCCAACAACAAGTTCCAGGATCCCTGGTTTGTAAGTGTGAGATGACTTATTTCCCTCCCACACATCAGTCCCCCCACCCATTGAAGCACACCTGAGCTCCCTTCCATGATGTGCTGTGGTTTAAACTACAATTCCCTGCAGCCCTTTGGAGAATGATCTCCCTCCCACCCAGCTGTTGCTCCACCCATTGAAGCCCAGACACCCTCACTATCAACTCTTGACTATTGATGCGTTGTCTCGGGCTGCACTGCAATCTGGGAAAACCTGAGACAACACTCATTATGTATGTTGTTAAAAATGAAAATCGGGGCAAAGATCACATTTATGTATAGAGACCAGCCATCAAACACAGGTACAGACACTATATTAAGAACTACAGTAACTTTACAGCCCCTGTAGCATAGTCATATAAAAAATGAAATTCCTGAAATACCCTTTTAATGTACGCTTTTGTTTATTTATCATCGGAGTTATTTCTTAATATATCATTATGATGGGCTAAACACATTTTTATTTGTGTATTTATTTATTTATTTTTTTTACAGTGAAATTGGTGGTTAATGTACAAGCAGTGTTCCGTCAGCATAGTGGTGGCTATACAAATAAATAATTATTATTATTATTACTATTATTATTATTATTATTATTATGCAACAGTCACTAGATAGTTCTTCACAAGGAGTCACCAAAAGCTTAATGGTTATGAATACACGGGGTAGCACAATAACCATGATGGTTGCATAATGCTCTTAAAGGCACAATATTTACATTAATTTACACCTGCGGTTCTTCAGTGGTTGTTTAGTGAACCTGGAGACCATGGAACACTCCACTGATCCACTGAGAGTTGGGTTGTAGGGTTCTGCTAGGTATAGCATCCTCTATTTGTCCTTCAATGACCTTGTGAATTTTGGGCGGAGGCTACCAACAATTATTAGCATTGCCTACCAAGGAGTTACTCAGATTGCACCAATCACTCCATATTGCTTAGGTCAGTGCCTACAGACATCCCTGTAAATACAAAATCACTACAAAGTTGCCCAACTACCCTTTGCAGCGAGAGTACAAACATGCACAATGTCTAAGAGCATGGTCATTGACCACTGGGATGTCAACACAGGGAGTTGGTGAAGAGTCCACACAGGCATCCCAAAAACCTGAAAGTCTCACCATCCACATCTCGATTGCTTAGTTTGTACCAGTACCGAAGTATCACACAGTCCGCACAGTCTCTCAGAACTGGCCTCCCGCTAGACTAATGTTTTTACACAGCCCAACACTAAACAGGACATTTTCCTTAGCCAGTTCATTGATGAGCCTGTCCATGACATTCTTTTAGCCGAGCTCCTGCTGTACCTCAATGACTCTTCTCCAAGGTACCTGCTAAACTTTAGCTAACCCCACAAAGCTGTTAATTTGGAACTCTGTAACTCTGACCACTGATTTTTCCTCAGAAGAAAATCTCAGGTCTACATTCTCTTACATTCCATAGAAGGACTCTCAGGCTTCTCAAGAGGTTTCACCACACACTCCCCAAGTGATGCCGAACATTGTCCTTATCCAGCCAAAGACATCTGATTCCCAATCCCATGTCTAGGGGCAGAGCCCCCGCAATCTCTGTGCAGCACTATGCGGGGCTGTGTCTCCAGTCTCGGAAAGCTCATTGTTTCCGGGACTGAAGACGTGACATATCGCCACAACCCCTTGTAAGTTCATGCGACACCCCCTCCATTAATGTCTATGGGATGGAGCGTGACGGCCTTCACCCCCCCTACCATAGACATGAATGGAGGGGATGTGGCGTGACATCCCGAGAACGTCACGTCTCCAGTCCTATAGAATGTGGGTGCTGCACGGAGATCGCGGGGGCTCTGCCCCTAGACATGGGATTGGGAATAAGATGTCTTTGGCTGGATAACCCGTTTAAATGACCTCCTCTTGGCCCCTACCACCGGCATTGCAACATAGCATTTCAGTTCTACAAGTGGCGTTGCTAGGGTTGGTATCACCCAATGTGGTTAAACATGGTGTCATCCCCCCCCTCACCACCCCCACCTGCAAGTACATTTTTAGCCATATAACACTGAGATACTATAATACAGACACACATCAATGAACAGGCACAGAAATCCAGGGTCTTCTACTACTTGTGTCTTTTATTTAAATGTACTTTACTCTTTGTTGGTTAGTTGAATATCTCTGACACTCTGTATGTTTTATAATGTCACTTTTAGTTGGTTCTATGTCAATGTTAGACCCCCTGTATAGGGGACACGGAGAATATGCAATGTTGCAATAAATATCATTTGGAAGAAGAATAAAGCAATGACAGCATCGGAAACACTAGTTCTACAAAATAAGAAATACAGATCATGGAGCAGGAACTATAACCCGAATCAAGCCGTGAATACGAGCGGTGTCAGCAGGATGGAGACAAGCAGGGCAACGATCCTGCAACCATGTGGGACAAATATAGTTGTGCTACAATAAAGAGAATGAACAGGGCTAAATGCATGACCAAGAAAGGACCAAAAAAAACGTAAGTTCACTGTCAAAAACACATAGAGGAAAGGAAAAATTAGAGCACTCATTGTTCTGTAGTCCTTGTTCCTTTATTGTGCAATTCTTCACTGTGGGGGATGTGGAGAGCTGTGTAGGTATAGCAGCAGTGGGCGACGGTCCATGTTGCGCGGCTTGTGCTTCGTCAGGCCAAATATCCTTGTTAAAATGAGGGTGCATGTAAGTGTGTGTATACCCCAATAAACTCTGGCCTCGCAAAAACCTTTAAATCATGTAACTGCAGCGGCTTCTGCAAGGCCAGAGTCCCACCACCTCCACCCGATTCCCTCTCCATCCCCGGCTTTCATATTTCCCTGTCTTGCGCTATCGCTGTGCATTGACGAGTGGTGTCCTCAGCGCACCCCAGAACAGGTAAATATGAAAGCTGGGGATGGGGAGGGAATCTGGCGGTGGCGGCGGCGGGACTCTGGCCCTGCAGAAGCTGCTGCAGTTACCGTATTTTTCACCGTATAAGACGCACTTTTTCTTCCCCAAAACTGTGGGGGGGGGGGGGGGGGAGTTTGTGCGTCTTATAGGGCGAATACACACCTATCGCGGCGGTCCCTGCGGCCATCAATGGCCGGGACCCGCGGCTGATACAGGACATCACCGATCGCGGTGATGCCCTGTATTAACCCTTCAGACGCAGCGATCAAAGCTGACCACCACGTCTGAAGCGAAAATAACACTGACCCGGCTGTTCAATTAGGCTGTTCGGGACCGCCGCGGTGAAATCGCGGCATCCCGAACAGCTTACAGGACACCGGGAGGGACCTTACCTGCCTCTTCGGTGTCCGCTCCATGCTGGGATCCCCTGCATGGCCGGCGCTCTCCTTCGTCGTTCACTCTGTCCCGTCATCCAATAGGAGCGGCGCGCATAGCGGCGTGCGTAGTGACGTCATGGCGGCGACTGAGAGCAAGGATACTGGGCAGCAGAGACGTTCCGGAGAGACGGGGACACCCCGGGGACACGGCAACAGTGATGGAGGGCGACATCCAGGGCAGCGGTGACGAGTGGTGACGGGTCCGGAGCGGCGGGGACACGTGAGTACTACCTTCTATACCAGTGGTCTTCAACCTGCGGACCTCCAGATGTTACAAAACTACAACTCCCAGCATGCCCGGACAGCCAACGGCTGTCCGGGCATACTGGGAGTTGTAGTTTTGCAACATCTGAAGGTCCGCAGGTTGAAGATCACTGTCCTATACTTTATATTGTATTTGGTTCAGAATCTTTATTTTCTAGATTTTTATCCTATAAAATTAGGTGCGTCTTATATGCCGGAGCGTCTTATATGATGAAAAATGCGGTACATGATATAAAGCGGCAGCGGCTTTTGCGGGGCCAGAAAAAGTTTATCGGCGTATAACACGCAGACAGACTTTAAGCCTAAAAAAAGTCAACCCTAAACTAGACCATAGACACAAGAGATACATTCAACCCTTTTTTCCCCATCACAGCAAAAATTTTCCCAAAAAAGTAATTTAGCAGTATACTATAAATAGAAATTAAGTGTTTTTGCATTTGAATGAAATGGTTTAACCTATCACCATTCTGGTACATTCAGATTTGGCATTGTTGGGTTCCCAGGATCGTATGCTGAAGGAAAGAGGGGTCGGGGTGTGGAGTAATACAAACGGGCAGGCCGCCAGGCATATCTAAACTGATCAAAACTGCAGCCTAACAACTCTGTACATATTTATATTCAAGATCCCAATCTCGGCACATTCTCTATCAAGACTGCTAAAGCACAAGGCCACAGTATGCGAAATCCCAGCCCTGCCGGTCATGCACTGTTAAGATGTCATTGCGACATTGTTTATTCAGGTTGCCTATGCTAGCCCCCTTTTGTCTTTCTTTTTTTTGTAATTCATTTTTGTTCACCTCTTCCCTTTTTATTTTTTATTAATTATTTGAATAATGTATTTATTTATGTATTAATTAATTAATTTATGTATTTATTTATTTTATTTATTTATGCATTTATTTGTTTATTTTAATAGAATTTAATTTATTTAAAGGGGTATTCCAGGAAAAAACTTTATATATATATATATATATATATATATATATATATATATATATATTGTTACGCCGAGCGCTCCGGGTCCCCGTTCCTCCCCGGAGCGCTCGCTTCACTCTCCCCGCTGCAGCGCCCCGGTCACATCCTCTGACCCGGGGCGCTGCGATTCCGCTGCCAGCCGGGATGCGATTCGCGATGCGGGTAGCGCCCGCTCGCGATGCGCACCCCGGCTCCCGTACCTGACTCGCTCCCCGTCTGTCCTGTCCCGGCGCGCGCGGCCCCGCTCCCTAGGGCGCGCGCGCGCCGGGTCTCTGCGATTTAAAGGGCCACTGCGCCGCTGATTGGCGCAGTGGTTCCAATTAGTGTGTTCACCTGTGCACTTCCCTATATCACCTCACTTCCCCTGCACTCCCTCGCCGGATCTTGTTGCCATTGTGCCAGTGAAAGCGTTCCTTGTGTGTTCCTAGCCTGTGTTCCAGACCTTCTGCCGTTGCCCCTGACTACGATCCTTGCTGCCTGCCCCGACCTTCTGCTACGTCCGACCTTGCTTCTGCCTACTCCCTTGTACCGCGCCTATCTTCAGCAGCCAGAGAGGTGAGCCGTTGCTAGTGGATACGACCTGGTCACTACCGCCGCAGCAAGACCATCCCGCTTTGCGGCGGGCTCTGGTGAAAACCAGTAGTGGCTTAGAACCGGTCCACTAGCACGGTCCACGCCAATCCCTCTCTGGCACAGAGGATCCACTACCTGCCAGCCGGCATCGTGACAGTAGATCCGGCCATGGATCCCGCTGAAGTTCCTCTGCCAGTTGTCGCTGACCTCACCACGGTGGTCGCCCAGCAGTCACAACAGATAGCGCAACAAGGCCAACAGCTGTCTCAACTGACCGTTATGCTTCAACAGTTACTACCACAGCTTCAGCAGTCATCTCCTCCGCCAGCTCCTGCACCTCCTCCGCAGCGAGTGGCCGCTCCTGGGCTACGCCTATCCTTGCCGGATAAATTTGATGGGGACTCTAAGTTTTGCCGTGGCTTTCTTTCCCAATGTTCCCTGCATCTGGAGATGATGTCGGACCTGTTTCCCACTGAAAGGTCTAAGGTGGCTTTCGTAGTCAGCCTTCTGTCCGGAAAAGCCCTGTCATGGGCCACACCGCTCTGGGACCGCAATGACCCCGTCACTGCCTCTGTACACTCCTTCTTCTCGGAAATCCGAAGTGTCTTTGAGGAACCTGCCCGAGCCTCTTCTGCTGAGACTGCCCTGTTGAACCTGGTCCAGGGTAATTCTTCCGTTGGCGAGTATGCCGTACAATTCCGTACTCTTGCTTCAGAATTGTCCTGGAATAATGAGGCCCTCTGCGCGACCTTCAAAAAAGGCCTATCCAGCAACATTAAAGATGTTCTGGCCGCACGAGAAATTCCTGCTAATCTACATGAACTTATTCACCTAGCCACTCGCATTGACATGCGTTTTTCCGAAAGGCGTCAGGAACTCCGCCAAGATATGGACTCTGTTCGCACGAGGCGTTTCTTCTCCTCGGCTCCTCTCTCCTCTGGTCCCCTGCAATCTGTTCCTGTGCCTCCCGCCGCGGAGGCTATGCAGGTCGACCGGTCTCGCCTGACACCTCAAGAGAGGACACGACGCCGTATGGAGAACCTCTGCCTGTACTGTGCTAGTACCGAACACTTCCTGAGGGATTGTCCTATCCGTCCTCCCCGCCTGGAAAGACGTACGCTGACTCCGCACAAGGGTGAGACAGTCCTTGATGTCTACTCTGCTTCTCCACGTCTTACTGTGCCTGTGCGGATGTCTGCCTCTGCCTTCTCCTTCTCTACTGTGGCCTTCTTGGACTCTGGATCTGCAGGAAATTTTATTTTGGCCTCTCTCGTCAACAGGTTCAACATCCCGGTGACCAGTCTCGCCAGACCCCTCTACATCAATTGTGTAAATAATGAAAGATTGGACTGTACCATACGTTTCCGCACGGAGCCCCTTCTTATGAGCATCGGATCTCATCACGAGAGGATTGAACTTTTGGTCCTTCCCAATTGTACCTCGGAAATTCTCCTTGGACTTCCCTGGCTTCAACTTCATTCCCCAACCCTGGATTGGTCCACTGGGGAGATCAAGAGTTGGGGGTCCTCTTGTTCCAAGAACTGTCTAAAACCGGTTCCCTGTAACCCTTGCCGTAACTCTGTGGTTCCTCCAGTAACCGGTCTCCCTAAGGCCTATATGGACTTCGCGGATGTTTTCTGCAAAAAACAAGCTGAGACTCTACCTCCTCACAGGCCTTATGATTGTCCTATCGACCTCCTCCCGGGTACTACTCCACCCCGGGGCAGAATTTATCCTCTCTCTGCCCCAGAGACTCTTGCCATGTCTGAATACGTCCAGGAGAATCTAAAAAAGGGCTTTATCCGTAAATCCTCCTCTCCTGCCGGAGCCGGATTTTTCTTTGTGTCCAAAAAAGATGGCTCCCTACGTCCCTGCATTGACTACCGCGGTCTTAATAAAATCACGGTTAAGAACCGCTATCCCTTACCCCTCATCTCTGAACTTTTTGATCGCCTCCAAGGTGCCCACATCTTTACTAAATTGGACTTAAGAGGCGCCTATAACCTCATCCGCATCAGAGAGGGGGATGAGTGGAAAACGGCATTTAACACCAGAGATGGACACTTTGAGTATCTGGTCATGCCCTTTGGCCTGTGCAACGCCCCTGCCGTCTTCCAAGACTTTGTCAATGAAATTTTTCGTGATTTGTTATACTCCTGTGTTGTTGTATATCTGGACGATATCCTAATTTTTTCTGCCAATCTAGAAGAACACCGCCAGCATGTCCGTATGGTTCTTCAGAGACTTCGTGACAATCAACTCTATGCCAAAATTGAGAAATGTCTGTTTGAATGCCAATCTCTTCCTTTTCTAGGATATTTGGTCTCTGGCCAGGGACTACGGATGGATCCAGACAAACTCTCTGCCGTCTTAGATTGGCCACGCCCCTCCGGACTCCGTGCTATCCAACGCTTTTTGGGGTTCGCCAATTATTACAGGCAATTTATTCCACATTTTTCTACCATTGTGGCTCCTATCGTGGCTTTAACCAAAAAAAATGCTGATCCCAAGTCCTGGCCTCCTCAAGCAGAAGACGCCTTTAAACGACTCAAGTCTGCCTTTTCTTCGGCTCCCGTGCTCTCCAGACCTGATCCTTCCAAACCCTTCCTATTGGAGGTTGATGCCTCCTCAGTGGGAGCTGGAGCTGTTCTTCTACAAAAAAATTCTTCCGGGCATGCTGTCACTTGTGGTTTTTTCTCTAGGACCTTCTCTCCAGCGGAGAGGAACTACTCCATCGGGGATCGAGAGCTTCTAGCCATTAAATTAGCACTTGAGGAATGGAGGCATCTGCTGGAGGGATCAAGTTTTCCTGTTATTATCTACACCGACCACAAGAACCTCTCCTACCTCCAGTCTGCCCAACGGCTGAATCCTCGCCAGGCCCGGTGGTCTCTGTTCTTTGCCCGATTTAATTTTGAGATTCACTTTCGTCCTGCCGATAAGAACATTAGGGCCGATGCTCTCTCTCGTTCCTCGGATGCCTCAGAAGTTGAACTCTCTCCGCAACACATCATTCCACCTGACTGCCTGATCTCCACTTCTCCTGCCTCCATCAGGCAGACCCCTCCAGGAAAGACCTTTGTTTCTCCACGCCAACGCCTCGGAATCCTCAAATGGGGTCACTCCTCCCATCTCGCAGGTCATGCGGGCATCAAGAAATCTGTGCAACTCATCTCCCGCTTCTATTGGTGGCCGACTCTGGAGACGGATGTTGTGGACTTTGTGCGAGCCTGCACTATCTGTGCCCGGGATAAGACTCCTCGCCAGAAGCCCGCTGGTTTTCTTCATCCTCTGCCTGTCCCCGAACAGCCTTGGTCTCTGATTGGTATGGATTTTATTACTGATTTACCCCCTTCCCGTGGCAACACTGTTATTTGGGTGGTCGTTGATCGATTCTCCAAAATGGCACATTTCATCCCTCTTCCTGGTCTTCCTTCTGCGCCTCAGTTGGCTAAACAATTTTTTGTACACATTTTTCGTCTTCACGGGTTGCCTACGCAGATTGTATCGGATAGAGGTGTCCAATTCGTGTCTAAATTCTGGAGGGCTCTCTGTAAACAACTCAAGATTAAATTAAATTTTTCTTCTGCATATCATCCCCAGTCCAATGGACAAGTAGAAAGAATTAACCAGATCTTGGGTGATTATTTGCGACATTTTGTTTCCTCCCGCCAGGATGACTGGGCAGATCTCCTTCCATGGGCCGAATTCTCGTATAACTTCAGGGTCTCTGAATCTTCCTCCAAATCCCCATTTTTCGTGGTGTACGGCCGTCACCCTCTTCCCCCCCTCCCTACCCCCTTGCCCTCTGGTCTGCCCGCTGTGGATGAAATTTCTCGTGACCTTTCCATTATATGGAGAGAGACCCAAAATTCTCTCTTACAGGCTTCTTCACGCATGAAGAGGTTCGCGGATAAGAAAAGAAGAGCTCCTCCCGTTTTTTCCCCTGGAGACAAGGTATGGCTCTCCGCTAAATATGTCCGCTTCCGTGTCCCTAGCTACAAGTTGGGACCACGCTATCTTGGTCCTTTCAAAATTTTGTGTCAAATCAATCCTGTCTCTTATAAACTTCTTCTTCCTCCTTCTCTTCGTATCCCTAATGCCTTTCACGTCTCTCTTCTCAAACCACTCATCCTCAACCGTTTTTCTCCCAAATCTGTTCCTCCCACTCCTGTTTCCGGCTCCTCGGACATCTTCTCTGTCAAGGAAATCTTGGCTTCCAAAAAGGTCAGAGGGAAAACTTTTTTTTTAGTGGACTGGGAGGGTTGTGGTCCTGAAGAGAGATCCTGGGAACCTGAGGACAACATCCTAGACAAAAGTCTGCTCCTCAGGTTCTCAGGCTCTAAAAAGAGGGGGAGACCCAAGGGGGGGGGGGTACTGTTACGCCGAGCGCTCCGGGTCCCCGTTCCTCCCCGGAGCGCTCGCTTCACTCTCCCCGCTGCAGCGCCCCGGTCACATCCTCTGACCCGGGGCGCTGCGATTCCGCTGCCAGCCGGGATGCGATTCGCGATGCGGGTAGCGCCCGCTCGCGATGCGCACCCCGGCTCCCGTACCTGACTCGCTCCCCGTCTGTCCTGTCCCGGCGCGCGCGGCCCCGCTCCCTAGGGCGCGCGCGCGCCGGGTCTCTGCGATTTAAAGGGCCACTGCGCCGCTGATTGGCGCAGTGGTTCCAATTAGTGTGTTCACCTGTGCACTTCCCTATATCACCTCACTTCCCCTGCACTCCCTCGCCGGATCTTGTTGCCATTGTGCCAGTGAAAGCGTTCCTTGTGTGTTCCTAGCCTGTGTTCCAGACCTTCTGCCGTTGCCCCTGACTACGATCCTTGCTGCCTGCCCCGACCTTCTGCTACGTCCGACCTTGCTTCTGCCTACTCCCTTGTACCGCGCCTATCTTCAGCAGCCAGAGAGGTGAGCCGTTGCTAGTGGATACGACCTGGTCACTACCGCCGCAGCAAGACCATCCCGCTTTGCGGCGGGCTCTGGTGAAAACCAGTAGTGGCTTAGAACCGGTCCACTAGCACGGTCCACGCCAATCCCTCTCTGGCACAGAGGATCCACTACCTGCCAGCCGGCATCGTGACATATATATATATATATCAACTGGCTCCAGAAAGTTAAACAGATTTGTAAATTACTTCCATTAAAAAATCTCAATCCTTTCAGTACTTATGAGCTTCTGAAGTTAAGGTTGTTCTTTTCTGTCTAAGTGCTTTCTGATGATACGTGTCTCGGGAAACTCCCAGTTTAGGAGAGATTAGCTATGGGGATTTGCTTCTAAACTGGGCGTTTCCAGAGACATGTGTCATCAGAGAACACTTATACAGAAAAGAACAACCTTAACTTCAGAAGCTCATAAGTACTGAAAGGATTAAGATTTTTTTTATAGAAGTTATTTACAAATCTGTTTAACTTTCTGGAGCCAGTTGATATATATATATATATATATATATATATATATATATATATATATAAAAAAAAGTTTTTTCCTGGATAACCCCTTTAATGTATTTATTTTTTAAATAACTGTTACAAAGGGGAACAACTCAAAACTGGTTACTGGCAAACATTGCAACATTATCAACAGCCAAAAAAAAAAAAAAAAAATTCTATATAAGGTGACCCATCATAGACAATCTGTCCAGATGCAGTTCTGCTATTATGCTGACTGTGGTCTAACTACAAAGGAAGAAAAAAAAAAAAAAAGGAAGTACATAGGTGACTTATTCTGAAATAACACATAATATTTTCGGGTTAATTCATGATGAGTCCTCTGGGAGCCACATGTCAGACATCCCAGGCCGAAGAACAAAAGAAGTTTTGGATTCCGTCCATCTTCATAGAGAGTCATCTTTAGATCATATGTGCCACACAAGATGGGAAGATGGCGACAAAAATATAAAAATAAATAAATAAATAAAGTCTTGGCTACGTGATCGTAGAAAAAAGTCATATCCGATGCTTTGTAGATCTACATAGTGTATAATACTACGAGTAGGAATATGTTTCGAATTATTCAATGTTATGTTTCTGGTTCTATACATAGGTCATATTTACTCACTTTCTATCACAGTGTAGCTTTGGCTTGATGCCCATTAAAAAGTAGCACCAACATAACCCTGAGGGTCTATTCGCGTGGCAGAGTTTACACTTGTGGAATTCCGCCTTAAATTAAAGCCCATAGACTTCTATGGGATTCCGCACTCCCATTCACCCTTCTGAATTTCTGCTTGCGGAATTCTGCAAGCGGAAATTCAGAAGTGTGAATGGGAGTGCGGAATCCCATAGAAGTCTATGGGCTTTAATTTAAGGTGGAATTCCACAAGCAGAAATTCAGAAGGGTTAATGAGAGTGTGGAATCCCATAGAAGTCTATGGTCTTTAATTTGAGGCAGAATTCAGCAAGCGGAAATTCAGAAGTTTTAATGACAGTGTGGAATCCCACAGAAGTCTATGGTCTTTAAATTGAGGCAGAATTCCGGAAATGGAAATTCAGAAGTGTTAATGACAGTGTGGAATCCCATAGAAGTCTATGGGCTTTAATTTAAGGCGGAATTCCGCAAGCGGAAATTCAGAAGTGTTAATGACAGTGCGGAATCCCATAGAAGTCTACAGGCTTTAATTTGAGACGGAATTCAGCAAGCGGAAATTCAGAAGTGTTAATGACAGTGCGGAATCCCATAGAAGTCTATGGGCTTTAATTTGAGGCGGAATTCCACAAGCGGAAATTCTGCCGAGTGAATAGACCTTAAGGCTGGTGAAATTCCGGGTGGACATTCAATGCACTGCAATGCATATATGAGCAAGCATGTTTATTCCTTCGCCGGGATTGAATTTCCGTGGCAGAATTTTACGATGCAGAAATTCAGCAGTGTGCGCAATGCAGCAGAATCCCATTGAAAACAATTTCTCCGCTTAGACATTCCATAATGTTATGTGAAATGATATCTCATCTTGGATGGTTTCATAGATGACATAGGCAGACATTTATCAAAGGATATCTAGCGTAGTTGTTTTTCCTCCACCGTTTTTTTTATGGTGGTTTTGACGTGTGTGCGACAACTTTATCAAAAAGTCACAAGGACAAGTAATGTTTTGCTAAAAAAAAAATGTAAATGGTTGCTGCTATTTCAAACTATTTCCTTTTATCTGATAGCCTATTCCTAGTATTTCTTGTAAATAATTTATTTCATCAAAAATTACTCTTTACCCTAAAAAAGAGCTCTAACATCTTAGCCACTAGGTGTCTCCTTTCCCTTCCATTCACTGCCTGTTGTTAGGGGAAGTCCATCTCTAGTAAGAAAACACAGAACGTGGGACAGGGCTTAACTAGTGCTATGTGCTGAAGAGAAGGAAAGAGAGTAAGAATGTGTACATTAAAGCTACCTCTTTTCTATATTTAAAGGGGTACTCCACTGGAAAACATTATATATATTTTTTTTTTAATCAACTGGTGCCATTAAGTAAAACAGATTTGTAAGTTACATCTTTAAAAAATATATTATTCCTTCCAGTACTTATCAGCTGCTGTATGCTCCACAGAAAGGTATTTTCTTTTTGAATTTCTCTCTGCTGACACCTCTGTCCATGTCAGGAACTGTCCAGAGCAGGAGAGGTTTGCTATGAGGACAGTTACTAAAATGGACAGAGGTGTCAGCAGAGAGCACTGTGGTCAGACAGAAAAGAAATTCAAAAAGAAAAGAACTTCCTCTGTAGTATACAGCAGTACTGGATAAGTACTGGAAGGATTAAGATTTTTAAATAGAAGTAATTTACAAATCTGTTTAACTTTCTGGAACAAGTTCATTAAAAAAAAAAAAAAATTCCAGCGGAGTACCCCTTTAAGCATCATTGTCACTGAAAGGTAAATCAAGGCTTAGTGCAACCCTTCCCTTACAGTTCTGCTGCAGTTTCTGTCACGATCCCGGCTGGTAGGAGGTGGATCCTCTGTGCCAGAGAGGGATTGGCGAGGACCGTGCTAGTGGACCGGTTCTAAGTCACTACTGGTTTTCACCAGAGCCCGCCGCAAAGCGGGATGGTCTTGCTGCGGCGGTAGTGACCAGGTCGTATCCACTAGCAACGGCTCAACCTCTCTGACTGCTGAAGATAGGCGCGGTACAAGGGAGTAGACAGAAGCAAGGTCGGACGTAGCAGAAGGTCGGGGGCAGGCGGCAAGGTTCGTAGTCAGGGTGGATAGCAGAAGTTCTGGTACACAGGCTTTGGACACACAAAACGCTTTCACTGGCACAAGGCAACAAGATCCGGCAAGGGAGTGCATGGGAGGAGGTCAGATATAGTCAGGGAGCAGGTGGAAGCCAATTAAGCTAATTGGGCCAGGCATCAATCATTGGTGCACTGGCCCTTTAAGTCTCAGGGAGCTGGCGCGCGCGCGCCCTAGAGAGCGGAGCCGCGCGCGCCAGCACATGACAGCAGGGGACGGGAACGGGTAAGTGACCTGGGATGTGATTCGCGAGCGGGCGCGTCCCGCTGTGCGAATCGCATCCCCGACGGCCATGACAGTGCAGCGCTCCCGGTCAGCGGGACCGACCGGGGCGCTGCGGAGAGAGAGACGCCGTACGCGCTCCGGGGAGGAGCGGGGACCCGGAGCGCTAGGCGTAACAGTACCCCCCCCCCCTTAGGTCTCCCCTTCTCTTTGTCCGGTAACTGCCTCCCCTGGGATGAGGACACCGGGAAAGGATGGAGGGATTCCTCAACGGCAGGCAGTACAGCAGGAGTGGGAATGGGGAGGGAGGGCAGAGGGCGAGTCCTGGCACGGGGCAGTGTGACACCAGGACGAGGGCCATGAGGAGGCACCGAGGCTTGCCTGACTGGACTGGGAGGGGGGGAGAGGCACTTCTTAAGGCGGGCAGAGTCCATAACGACCTTAGGGAGACCGGATACAGGAGGAACCACAGGGTCACGGCAGGGAGTACTGGTAACCGGTTTAAGGCAGTCCTTGAAGCAAGAGGTACCCCAGCTCTTGATCTCCCCTGTGGACCAATCCAGGGTTGGGGAATGGTGTTGAAGCCAGGGTAGTCCAAGGAGAATTTCAGAAGTGCAATTGGAGAGGACCAAAAACTCAATTTTCTCATGATGAGGTCCGATGCACATTAGGAGAGGCTTCGTGCGGAAACGCACGGTGCAATTCAACCTGGCTCCGTTGACCGCGGAAATGTGGAGTGGCTTGACAAGACGGGTCACCGGGATGCGGAATTTATTCACCAAGGACTCCCGAATAAAATTCCCAGAGGCACCAGAGTCCAGGCAGGCCACGGCTGAGAGGGAAGAGCTGGCTGAAGAAGAAATCCGTACAGGCACCGTGAGACGTGGAGAAGCCGACTTAGCATCAAGAGACGCCACACCCACGAGAGCTGGGTGCGAGCGTGCGTTTCCCAGACGTGGAGGACGGATAGGGCAATCCACCAAAAAATGTTCGGTACTGGCACAGTACAGACAAAGATTCTCTTCCTTACGGCGATTCCTCTCTTCCAGGGTCAGGCGAGACCGATCCACTTGCATGGCCTCCTCGGCGGGAGGCCTAGGCGCAGATTGCAATGGAGACTGTGGGAGAGGTGTCCAGAGATCTAAGTCTTTTTCCTGGCGGAGCTCTTGATGCCTCTCAGAAAAACGCATGTCAATGCGAGTGGCTAGATGAATGAGTTCATGCAGGTTAGTAGGAGTATCTCGTGTGGCCAGAACATCTTTAATGTTGCTGGATAGGCCTTTTTTAAAGGTCGCGCAGAGGGCCTCATTATTCCAGGAAAGTTCAGAAGCAAGAGTACAGAATTGTATGGCGTACTCGCCAACGGAAGAATTACCCTGGACCAGGTTCAGCAGGGCAGTCTCAGCAGAAGAGGCTCGGGCAGGTTCCTCAAAGACACTTCGAATTTCCGAGAAGAAGGAGTGTACAGAGGCAGTGACGGGGTCATTGCGGTCCCAGAGCGGTGTGGCCCAAGACAGGGCTTTTCCAGATAGAAGGCTGACTACGAAAGCCACCTTAGACCTTTCAGTAGGAAACTGATCCGACATCATCTCCAAGTGCAGGGAACATTGCGAAAGAAAGCCACGGCAAAACTTAGAGTCCCCATTAAATTTGTCCGGCAAGGACAGGCGGAGGCTAGGAGTGGCTACTCGCTGCGGAAGAGGTGCAGGAGCTGGCGGAGGAGATGGTTGCTGCTGCTGTAGCTGAGACTGAAGCTGCTGTAGCTGCGACTGGAGTTGCTGTGTCATGGTGGTCAAGTACGACAGCTGGTGATCTTGTTGGGCAATCTGTCGGGCTTGCTGGGCGACCAGTGTGGGGAGGTCGGCGACAACTGGCAGAGGAACTTCAGCGGGATCCATGGCCGGATCTACTGTCACGATCCCCGCTGGTAGGAGGTGGATCCTCTGTGCCAGAGAGGGATTGGCGAGGACCGTGCTAGTGGACCGGTTCTAAGTCACTACCGGTTTTCACCAGAGCCCGCCGCAAAGCGGGATGGTCTTGCTGCGGCGGTAGTGACCAGGTCGTATCCACTAGCAACGGCTCAACCTCTCTGACTGCTGAAGATAGGCGCGGTACAAGGGAGTAGACAGAAGCAAGGTCGGACGTAGCAGAAGGTCGGGGGCAGGCGGCAAGGTTCGTAGTCAGGGTGGATAGCAGAAGTTCTGGTACACAGGCTTTGGACACACAAAACGCTTTCACTGGCACAAGGCAACAAGATCCGGCAAGGGAGTGCATGGGAGGAGGTCAGATATAGTCAGGGAGCAGGTGGAAGCCAATTAAGCTAATTGGGCCAGGCACCAATCATTGGTGCACTGGCCCTTTAAGTCTCAGGGAGCTGGCGCGCGCGCGCCCTAGAGAGCGGAGCCGCGCGCGCCAGCACATGACAGCAGGGGACGGGAACGGGTAAGTGACCTGGGATGCGATTCGCGAGCGGGCGCGTCCCGCTGTGCGAATCGCATCCCCGACGGCCATGACAGTGCAGCGCTCCCGGTCAGCGGGACCGACCGGGGCGCTGCGGAGAGAGAGACGCCGTACGCGCTCCGGGGAGGAGCGGGGACCCGGAGCGCTAGGCGTAACAGTTTCATTCATATCTGCTCTCATAGCACCTTGCAAGTGAAGTCAGTGTATCAGTTACCTCTTTTACCAACACCTACCAAAATATAGTGTACTGTAAATCATCCCCCCAGCACAGTGCCAGGCTGTCTATTACACTTTCACCAGCATGGCATATGTAAGTGATTGAACAGCTAACTAAGAGTGGAAGTAACTGTATGTGTACTGCTTGCTAAAAATCCAGCTTTAGTAATACCCCCCTGAAGAAGAGAGAATGAAAAGAAGCTGAGCACAATAGAAGGGACTCTCAGGGGCTCAACAAAAGCAAGCCATTTTTTGTCAATATCCTGACTTTTACAGTACCATACCACAAAAATTAGATGTGAGTAGGGCCTTAAAGGGGTACTCTGCCCCAACACATCTTATCCCCTATCCAAATGATAGGGGATAAGATGTCTGATCGTGAGTGTCCCGCCACTGGGGACACATGCGATCCCGGCTGCAGCACCCCAGACATCCGGTGCACGGAGCGAACTTTGCTCTGTGCCGGATGACTGGCGATGCGGGGCGGAGACTCATGACGTCACGGCCATGCCTTGCTCGTCACCTCATGGCCACGCCCCACGAGCGGGGTGTGGCTGTGACGTCACAAGCCTCCGGCGCTGCACCCGACACTTAAAACGAATTCCGGGTGCAGCAGGGAGATCGCGGGGGTCCCCGGTGGCGGGACCCCGGCGATCAGACATCTTATCCCCTATCCTTCGGATAGGTGAAAAGATGTCTAGGGTGGTGTACCCCTTTAAGATTTCATAATATGTTGACATCTGTTAGAGTACAAGGCAGAAGAGAGTGACCTCCTAGTAAGAATAATCTCTCACAGTAAGATGGAGTACATCTATTCTATTAAGGAATCCCCTGGGAAGGGTTGACATGTTTACAGTCTCCCGAGTACAAGGTAGATGAGGCATAGTTATGTATCATAGTATATGTTATGTAAAATTGGTGCAAAGAGACTCTTTTTGAACATCTGTCTCTAAGCAATAATGTATCCCGCCGCTCGGCTCCTATCATCATGAGATATGAATTGTCAGTAGAAATTAAGAGTTGCAGTTAGTGAGGTGTGCTACATTATGGGCTCTGCTTAGATCTGTTTTCACTCATTCCCCTGTCTTATTAATGTTCAATTCTGATGATCTAAAGACAATGGAAGGAACGTCTTGATCCCTAAGTCATTGATCATTATTATCATTGGGTGTGATAGACAAATGTCTTGTTTTCATGTATGTGTAATGCTACAGGCCTAAGACACAATGTCAAAGGGACTCAGCCTACAAAGACCCATGGTGCATGATAAAGAGGATTTATATGTAATCTACATAATAGAGTAAGAAACAAATGCATTACATCACTTGTCTTCTAATGATCCTGAGTTTCAACTTGTATTATATCCCAGAGCTGTACTCACTATTCTGCTAGTGAGGTCACTGTGTACATACATTACATTACTTATCCTGTACTGATACTGAGTTATATCCTGTATTATACTCCTGAGCTGCACTCACTATTCTGCTGGTGAGGTCACTGTGTACATACATTACATTACTTATCCTCTACTGATCCTGAGTTATATCCTGTATTATACTCCAGAGCTGCACTCACTATTCTGCTGGGGAGGTCACTGTGTACATACATTACATTACTTATCCTGTACTGATCCTGAGTTATATCCTGTATTATACTCCAGAGCTGTACTCACTATTCTGCTGGTGAGGTCACTGTGTACATACATTACATTACTTATTATTGTACTGATCCTGAGTTATATCCTGTATTATACTCTAGAGCTGTATTCACTATTCTGCTGGTGAGGTCACTGTGTACATACATTACATTACTTATCCTGTACTGATCCTGAGTTATATCCTGTATTATACTCCAGAGCTGTACTCACTATTCTGCTGGTGAGGTCACTGTATACATACATTGCATTACTTATCCTGTACTGATCCTGAGTTATATCCTGTATTATGTTCCATAGCTGTACTCACTATTCTGCTGGTGGAGTCACTATGGCACCCTGTTATCAGCTTATTATTGAAAATGACTTTTTAAACAAATTGGCTTTGTTTCAAGTGGGTGGCCTCCAGCTGTTGCAAAACTACAACTCCCAGCATGCCAGGACAGCCAACGGCTGTCCGGGCATTCTGGGAGTTGCAGTTTTGCAACAGCTGGAGGTCCATCATTTGGAGACCTCTGTTGTAGACAATCATGCTGCCTCTTTCCATGCCCATATATAACCTAAGTAACCAGTCTTCTTGAGATTATAGAATGAGATACAATTGTATCCTTCCAGTTCTTTTCTCCAGAAGTAGCCTCTCTTTTCCTCTTTTCTTGTTTTCGATACAGCATGGTAAACATTTTATAGGAAACACATGGAATTTGTTCTTAATATATAAAAAAAAAAGGTAATTACATAGAATCAACTCCAATTCCTGTTTATTATTATATGTTTTTAAAGCATACTTGGAATTTAAAATTTCTATATTTCATTTAAACAAAATAAAACTGGGGAATGCACCAAAACAGCGGTGGTAAAGCTGGTAACTTGGGCTTGTTGCTATGTGACCTTTGTTTTACATGATCCCCTTGGTTTGTTTAGGTAATTATGGTATTTTAAGAGTAAAACACAATAAGACATATTGTAGTTACCCTTAAAATGGATGTTATAGTGTAAACATCTAATCTGCCATCGAAACTTCTACAGATTGGATTTCTATTATTGAAGCATTGAATGAAAACTGTCAGAATCACAAACTTTTTATATGTTGTACGTCTTGGCAAAACATTAACCTTTCTAATATACCTCATAATAATGGTATCTCATATTTATAGAAATCATGCCCTATAAAAAAAAAAAAAAAAGACCACTAGGGGTCCTCATACCATCCAGAACATAATCCTGTCCGGCTGCAGCATCATCTTTGTCCCAGCTGAAGCTCAGGCTGGGACAAAGTCCCCGAAGTGATGGCGGAACTAGCACTCCTCTGTGCTTACTCCTGTTACAGAGCAGCCTGCAGTGATTGGATGAAGAGACCTGGAACAACACAGCAGACTCAGGGAGGAAGTGAATACATGGTGAGTGAGGGCAGGCTCAGTGCTTGTCTCAGACACACGCCTTCCTGAACAGTGTATGTCGGAATGAGTAAGCAGCAGGACAGAGGGATTTGTGAGCCAAAATCAGAAGACAGACACATAGAAAACATGTAAACCTCTGTATGACTTAGTGAATAACTTATAGAATAATTATTTTTCAGACACTAAGTCAGAAGTACCTTGAATTCTTTATAATGTTCCTCAAGACAGGGGGCTAAGAGGCCACAGTCATTAGAACGCCTACATGATTTTACAAAAGCTTTGACCCAGCCATCACAGTTTGGTCCTTGGAAGAAATGATATGCAAAGCAGCTCTCATACCTCTTTTTTCAAAGTGGTTTTCCCCTAAAGTCAGTGTTTCACTCCAATTAGGAGTCTTGGAAACTGACTGGGAATGCATGCCAAGCCAGAAATCTCTCCAGAAAGAAAGAATACCCAACTGTAGACAGCTGTTTCAGAGTGATTGCCCCTTGTCAGTACAAAGCAGGGTGTTGGTAGTGAGAAGCCTGTCATCATTGGACTAAAGCGGTAATATTTTTTCTTAAGGAGAGTGCCATAAAGATGTGATGAGATTTATAGGTCATTTATGTTACACTAGAAATTCTGGAAAGAAGAGTATGGAAGACTGCTCTCACCCCACTTTTTCCAAGCGGTTTTCCGAGTCAGTGTGGCGAGAGCTGCTTTGCATCTAATTTCTTTCTAAAATTCCCAATGGCCTATAAGTCTTCACTTCTCGTCATGATGCCTTTTATCAGCTGGTCAGCACCCTGGCTCTGTACTAATGAATTAAAGGCCGTCTACAGATGGGTATCCTTTCCTTCAAGAAGGATTTCTGGCTTGGTATACATTCCCAGTCAGTTACCATTAACTTTGTATTTGATATTTTGTGCCATTTCCCCTTCTCGTTTAGAAAAAAAAAATAGCAAAACGCGAATTCTCTTTGTTTTGTAACTCTTCATGCCAATGTTAGATTATTAATTTTATAACATTTTATAATACTTAATTTACAAAAAAAAGTGGAAGAAGGGATCAGGCTATGTTCACATGTACTATTTACCGTATTTTTCGCCATATAAGACGCACTTTTTCTTCCCCAAAACTGGGGGGTGGTAAAGTTGGTGCGTCTTATACGGCAAATACATGTCCTATCGCGGCGGTCCCTAAGGCCATCAACAGCCGGGACCCGCGGCTAATACAGAACATCACCGATCACGGTGATGCCCTGTATTAACCCTTCAGACGCGGCGATCAAAGCTGAGCGCCATGTCTGAAGCAAAAGCGACACTAACCCGGCTGCTCAGTCGGGCTGTTCGGGACCGCCGCGGTGAAATCGCGGCGTCCCGAACAGCTTACAGGACACCGGGAGGGACCTTACCTGCCTCCTCGGTGTCTGCTCCGTGCCGGGATCCCCTGCATGGCCGGCGCTCTCCTTCAACGTCATCACGTCGTCGCACACGCCGTCCCATCACCCAATAGGAGCGGCGTGCGTAGCGACGTGATGGCGGCGACGGAGAGCGAGCAGAGACGTTCCGGAGCGACGTGGACACCCCGGGAACGTGGCGACATCCAGGGCAGCGGTGACGAGCGGTGATGCGTCCGGAGCGGCGGGCACACATGAGTATTACCTCCTATACCAGTGGTTTTCAACCTGCGGACCTCCAGGTGTTGCAAAACTACAACTCCTGGCATGCCCGGACAGCCAACGGCTGTCCGGGCATGCTGGGAGTTGTAGTTTTGCAACATCTGGAGGTCCGCAGGTTGAAGATCACTGTCCAATACTTTACATTGTATTTGGTTCAGAATCTTTTTTTTCTAGATTTTGCACCTTTAAAATTGGGTGCGTCTTATAGGGCGGTGCGTCTTATAGGGTGAAAAATATAGATCAGTATCTTTTGCCCAAACCAGGTGTGGAATTGATATATGATGAAAAACATTTGCACCTTTTTGTGTTTTGGGTTAAAAAAAATATTGCAATAAATAAGCAAAATAAAAATAAAAAAAAAGTTGAAACAAACCCACTGTGTTTGTGTTTTTTGAAACTTTGTTGACCAAATTGATGTCTTTGCAGAATAAAACATACCTAGATCCTACTATGATTCAGACAAAATAGTACTAAGGTTAAAACCACATGAAAACGCCATAAAAGTGCATATAATTTTATTTTCTTAACTGCTAGTAAATACAGTATCTAGCCTCATAAAACGACACACACACACAAAACCCACAAAAAGCTACCCAAAAATGTACGAGTTGCGTTTACAAAGAGTTAAAAGAATAGATCCTGCACAGCAAATGTTATTAATATTAGAGGCAAAATCAGGAGAACTTGGCCAACGCTGATCTCCCCGTTCCTGCCAACTTAAAAAAAAAAAGAATTGCTTAAATTTATACCTGAAAAACAATGGGAATCCAACGCTCTGTCCTCCTATGGGAAAGTAAAGGGAAAACATTGAAACCATCTGGGCGTGTGGAGTTTCGGCACCTACGGACACAGGATACACCGATCACCTATTTCAAGAGAACAGGAGTGGGTGGCCGGAAAAAAAAACAAAAAAAAAAAAACTAAAACTCTCTTACTATTTAACCTGTAATTTGACATCTGCAAAGTATTACACAGCGCATTGTAATTGTTGCATCTTACATGAATTACGGGGGAGAGGACAGTACTTTAAATAGACCTTAACTTCATTATAGCCTTAGGAAGAGAGGGAAAATCACAAATTTCCAGATTGTACCCCCCCCCCCCCCCTCCACCACCACTACCACCTTTTTTTTTTTGTTTTGTGCTTTTTTAAGAAGTCTTTTTTTTTCATGGTATCATTACATGTTTCAGAATGTACTAGAGGTAATATCTTTTAAACATGAAATGTAATATTTTACTGTGGTTGGCTCCTTAGCAACCGGCGTGTGTTTTCCCGCTAATGAAAAGCAGAAGAAGAAGGTTGCAGAAATAAAAACAGATTTAAAGGAGAACTACGGGATTGAAAAATGTATCCCCTATCCTAAGTAAAGGGGATAAGTTTCAGATCGTGGGGGGTCCGACCGCTGGGACCCGCTGCGATCTCCCGTACGGGGCCGCGACTCTCTGCATAGAGAGTGTGTGTCGACCACCGCACGAGGCGGCGGCTGACACGCGCCCTCCATTTACTGCTATGGGAGAGCCGAAGCGCTGCCTTCGGCAATTTCCGGCTCTCCCATAGCGGTGTATGGAGGGGGCGTGTCGGCCGCTGCTTCGTGCAGTGGTCGACACACGCTCTCTATGCAGAGAGCCGCGGCCCCGTATGGGAGATCGCGGGGGGCCCAGCGGTCGGACCCCCCCGCGATCTGAAACTTATCCCCTATCCTTAGGATAGGGGATACATTTTTCAATCCCGTAGTTCTCCTTTAAAAGTCATAGATGGAGAAAATAAAAGGAGTAAAAGGAGAAAATTCTTACATAAGGTAAATGTATGGTGAAACCTAAGACAGCTTGATGCAGAAATATAGAGGAAGGAGCTACTCAGGGGTCCTGTGTCAGGGGATACCAAACTAATGGCCTTAAAGGGGTACTTCAGTGGAATGCGTATGTTTCCAAATCAACTTTTGCCAGAAAGTTATACAGATTTGTAAATTACTTCTATTAACCTCTTCAGGACACAGGGCATATGGATACGCCCTTCATTCCGAGTCCTTAAGGACCGAGGGCGTATCCATACGCCCGTGGGAAATCCGGTCCCCACCGCTAGCCGGTTGGGGACCGGAGCCGGATGCCTGCTGAAATCATTCAGCAGGCACCCTGGCACATCGCCCAGGGGGGTCCTGAGACCCCCCCATGTCGGCGATCGGAGAAAATCGCAAGTCAATTCAGACATGCGATTTTCTCCAATTCCGGGCTGATCGGGTCTCTGGTGACCCGATCACCCGGAAAATAGGGCTGATCTGAGCTGTCAGCAAAAGCCCCGATCAGCCTAAAGGATAGGAGTGAGGTCGCAAAGCTGCGATCTCCTCCTATCCCCTGCCATTACTCAGAACGGAGTTCTGACCAATGGCAGCGGAGGACATGGGGTTGCCATGGCAACCCCCCATTCTGCCCGCCCCTGGATGTCGAGGGGCTCTGGGAAGAATATGGAGGCCGTACCTGCAGGAGAAGATGCCTGGGGACCTGGGATCTTCGCTGGAGCCTGCTGGATCTTTGCTCAGGTAGGGAATCGACAGTTGGGGGGGGGGGGAATTGAAAGTGAAGTGAAAGTAAATCGATCTTTACTGTGGCAACCACTAGGGGGGGGGGGGCAAAGGCTGTCTGGGCATGCTGGGAGTTGTAGTTTTGCAACATCTGGAGGGTCACAGTTTGGAGACCACTGTTACAGTCGTGCCCAAACAGTAGCCCTCCAGATGTTGCCAAACTACAACTCCCAGCATGCCTCGACTGCCCAGGCATGCTGGGAGTTGTAGTTCTGTAACATCTGTCCCTTCAGATTTAGCAATTTTCATGACATTTTTGAAAATTGCTGCTCTACTTTGAAGCCCTCTAATTTTTTCAAAAAGCAAAAGTATGCCCATTTTATGATGCCAACATAAAGTGGACATATTGTGTTTGTGAAGAAAAATAAAATTTATTTGGAATATCCATTTTCCTTACAAGCAGAGAGATTTAATTAAAAAAATGCCAAATTTTCAAAATTTTCCTGAAATTTTGGGATTTTTCACCAAAAAAGGATGCAATTAACGCCGAAAATATACCACCAAAATAAAGTAGAATATGTCACGAAAAAACAATCTCAGAATCAGAATATTCGGTAAAAGCGTTTTCGCGTTATTAATTCGTAAAGTGACGGTGGTCATAATTGCGAAGAAGGGCTCAGTCCTTAAGGTGAAAAAGGGCTGCGTCCTTAAGGGGTTAAAAAATCTTAAAGGGGTTATCCAGGAAAAATCTTTTTTTTAAATATATCAATTGGCTCCAGAAAGTTAAACAGATTTGTAAATGACTTCTATTAAAAAAATCTTAATCCTTTCAGTACTTATGAGCTTCTGAAGTTAAGGTTGTTCTTTTCTGTCTAAGTGCTGATGACACCTGTCTCGGGAACCGCCCAGTTTAGAAGCAAATCCCCATAGCAAACCTCTTCTAAACTGGGCGGTTCCCGAGACACGTGTCACCAGAGAGCACTTAGACAGAAAAGAACAACCTTAACTTCAGAAACTCATTGTTACGCCGAGCGCTCCGGGTCCCCGCTCCTCCCCGGAGCGCTCGCTTCACTCTCGCTACCGCAGCGCTCCGGTCAGCTCCACTGACCCGGTGCGCTGCGATACCGTCTCCAGCCGGGATGCGATTCGCGATGCGGGTGGCGCCCGCTCGCGATGCGCACCCCGGCTCCCGTACCTGACTCGCTCTCCGTCTGTCCTGTCCCGGCGCGCGCGGCCCCGCTCCCTAGGGCGCGCGCGCGCCGGGTCTCTGCGATTTAAAGGGCCACTGCGCCGCTGATTGGCGCAGTGGTTCCAATTAGTGTGTTCACCTGTGCACTCCCTATTTATACCTCACTTCCCCTGCACTCCCTCGCCGGATCTTGTTGCCATTGTGCCAGTGAAAGCGTTCCATTGTGTATTCCTAGCCTGTGTTCCAGACCTCCTGCCGTTGCCCCTGACTACGATCCTTGCTGCCTGCCCCGACCTTCTGCTACGTCCGACCTTGCTTCTGTCTACTCCCTTGTACCGCGCCTATCTTCAGCAGCCAGAGAGGTTGAGCCGTTGCTAGTGGATACGACCTGGTCACTACCGCCGCAGCAAGACCATCCCGCTTTGCGGCGGGCTCTGGTGAAAACCAGTAGTGACTTAGAACCGGTCCACTAGCACGGTCCACGCCAATCCCTCTCTGGCTGTCTCAACTGACCGTGATGCTACAGCAGCTACTACCACAGCTTCAGCAATCATCTCCTCCGCCAGCTCCTGCACCTCCTCCGCAGCGAGTGGCCGCCTCAGGCCTACGACTATCCTTGCCGGATAAATTTGATGGGGACTCTAAGTGTTGCCGTGGCTTTCTTTCACAATGTTCCCTGCACTTGGAGATGATGTCGGACCAGTTTCCTACTGAAAGGTCTAAGGTGGCTTTCGTAGTCAGCCTTCTGTCTGGAAAAGCTCTGTCATGGGCCACACCGCTCTGGGACCGCAATGACCCTGTCACTGCCTCTGTACACTCCTTCTTCTCGGAATTTCGTAGTGTCTTTGAGGAACCTGCCCGAGCCTCTTCTGCTGAGTCTGCCCTGTTGAACCTGGTCCAGGGTAATTCTTCCGTTGGCGAGTACGCCGTACAATTCCGTACTCTTGCTTCAGAACTATCCTGGAATAATGAGGCCCTCTGCGCGACCTTTAAAAAAGGCCTATCCAGCAACATTAAAGATGTTCTGGCCGCACGAGAAATCCCTGCTAATCTACATGAACTCATTCATCTTGCCACTCGCATTGACATGCGTTTTTCCGAAAGGCGTCAGGAGCTCCGCCAGGATATGGACTTTGTTCGCACGAGGCGTTTTTTCTCCCCGGCTCCTCTCTCCTCTGGTCCTCTGCAATCCGTTCCTGTGCCTCCCGCCGTGGAGACTATGCAAGTTGACCGGTCTCGCCTGACACCACAAGAGAGGACACGACGCCGCATGGAGAATCTCTGCCTGTACTGTGCCAGTACCGAACACTTCCTGAAGGATTGTCCTATCCGTCCTCCCCGCCTGGAAAGACGTACGCTGACTCCGCACAAAGGTGAAACAGTCCTTGAAGTCAACTCCGCTTCTCCACGTCTTACTGTGCCTGTGCGGATATCTGCCTCTACCTTCTCCTTTTCCACTAAGGCCTTCTTGGACTCCGGATCTGCAGGAAACTTTATTTTGGCCTCTCTCATCAACAGGTTCAACATCCCAGTGACCAGTCTCGCCAGACCTCTCTACATCAATTGCGTTAACAATGAAAGATTGGACTGTGCCGTGCGTTACCGCACGGAACCCCTCCTAATGTGCATTGGACCTCACCACGAAAAAATTGAGTTTTTGGTCCTCTCCAATTGCACTTCCGAAATTCTCCTTGGACTACCCTGGCTTCAACACCATTCCCCAACCCTGGATTGGTCCACTGGGGAGATCAAGAGTTGGGGTCCCTCTTGTTCCAAGGACTGCCTTAAACCGGTTCCCAGTACTCCCTGCCGTGACCCTGTGGTTCCCCCTGTAACCGGTCTCCCTAAGGCCTATATGGACTTTGCGGATGTTTTTTGCAAAAAACAAGCTGAGACTTTACCTCCTCACAGGCCTTATGACTGTCCTATTGACCTCCTCCCGGGCACTACTCCACCCCGGGGCAGAATTTATCCTCTCTCTGTCCCAGAGACTCTTGCTATGTCTGAGTATATCCAGGAAAATTTAAAGAAGGGCTTTATCCGCAAATCCTCCTCTCCTGCCGGAGCCGGATTTTTCTTTGTGTCCAAAAAAGATGGCTCCCTACGTCCTTGCATTGACTACCGCGGTCTTAATAAAATCACTGTAAAAAACCGCTACCCCCTACCTCTCATCTCTGAACTCTTTGATCGCCTCCAAGGTGCTCACATCTTTACCAAACTGGACTTAAGAGGTGCCTATAATCTCATCCGCATCAGAGAGGGGGATGAATGGAAAACGGCATTTAACACTAGAGATGGACACTTTGAGTATCTGGTCATGCCCTTTGGCCTGTGCAACGCCCCTGCCGTCTTCCAAGACTTTGTTAATGAAATTTTTCGTGATCTCTTATATTCCTGTGTTGTTGTATATCTGGACGATATCCTGATTTTTTCTGCCAACTTAGAAGAACACCGCCAGCATGTCCGCATGGTTCTTCAGAGACTTCGTGACAATCAACTTTATGCCAAAATGGAGAAATGTCTGTTTGAATGTCAATCTCTTCCTTTCCTAGGATACTTGGTCTCTGGCCAGGGACTACAAATGGATCCAGACAAACTCTCTGCCGTCTTAGATTGGCCACGCCCCTCCGGACTCCGTGCTATCCAACGTTTTTTGGGGTTCGCCAATTATTACAGACAATTTATTCCACGTTTTTCCACCATTGTGGCTCCTATTGTGGCTTTAACCAAAAAGAATGCCAATCCTAAGTCATGGCCTCCTCAAGCGGAAGACGCCTTTAAACAGCTCAAGTCTGCCTTTTCTTCGGCTCCCGTGCTCTCCAGACCTGACCCTTCTAAACCCTTCCTATTGGAGGTTGATGCCTCCTCTGTAGGAGCTGGAGCGGTCCTTCTACAAAAAAATTCTTCCGGGCATGCTGCTACTTGTGGTTTTTTTTCTAGGACCTTCTCTCCGGCTGAGAGGAACTACTCCATCGGGGACCGAGAGCTTCTAGCCATTAAATTATCACTTGAGGAATGGAGGCATCTGTTGGAGGGATCAAGATTTCCCGTTATTATTTACACCGATCACAAGAACCTCTCCTATCTCCAGTCTGCCCAACGGCTGAATCCTCGCCAGGCCAGGTGGTCTCTGTTCTTTGCCCGATTTAATTTTGAGATTCACTTTCGGCCTGCCGATAAGAACATTAGGGCCGATGCTCTCTCTCGTTCCTCGGATGCCTCGGAAGTAGAGCTCTCTCCGCAACACATCATTCCCCCTGACTGCCTGATCTCCACTTCTCCAGCCTCCATCAGGCAAACTCCTCCAGGGAAGACCTTCGTTTCTCCACGCCAACGCCTCGGAATCCTCAAATGGGGTCACTCCTCCCATCTCGCAGGTCATGCGGGTATCAAGAAATCCGTGCAACTCATCTCTCGTTTCTATTGGTGGCCGACTCTGGAGACGGATGTTGTGGATTTTGTGCGAGCCTGCACTGTCTGTGCCCGGGATAAGACTCCTCGCCAGAAGCCCGCTGGCCTTCTTCATCCTCTGCCTGTCCCCGAACAGCCTTGGTCTCTGATTGGTATGGACTTTATTACTGACTTACCTCCATCCCGTGGCAACACTGTTGTTTGGGTGGTCGTTGATCGATTCTCCAAGATGGCACATTTCATTCCTCTTCCTGGTCTTCCTTCAGCGCCTCAGTTGGCAAAACAATTTTTTGTACACATTTTTCGTCTTCACGGCTTGCCCACGCAGATCGTCTCGGATAGAGGCGTCCAATTCGTGTCAAAATTCTGGAGGGCTCTCTGTAAACAACTCAAGATTAAATTAAACTTTTCCTCTGCATATCACCCTCAATCCAATGGGCAAGTGGAAAGAATTAACCAGGTCCTGGGTGATTATTTACGCCATTTTGTTTCCTCCCGCCAGGATGACTGGGCAGATCTTCTACCATGGGCCGAATTCTCGTATAACTTCAGAGTCTCTGAATCTTCCTCCAAATCCCCATTTTTCGTGGTGTACGGCCATCACCCTCTTCCCCCCCTCCCTACTCCCTTGCCCTCTGGTTTGCCCGCTGTAGATGAAGTGACTCGTGATCTTTCCACCATATGGAAAGAGACCCAAAATTCTCTTTTACAGGCTTCATCTCGCATGAAAAAGTTTGCCGATAAAAAAAGAAGAGCTCCCCCCATTTTTGCTCCCGGAGACAAGGTATGGCTCTCCGCTAAATATGTCCGCTTTCGTGTCCCCAGTTACAAACTGGGACCACGCTATCTTGGTCCTTTCAAAGTCTTGTGCCAAATTAATCCTGTCTCTTACAAACTTCTTCTTCCTCCTTCTCTTCGTATTCCTAATGCCTTTCATGTCTCTCTTCTTAAACCACTCATCATCAACCGTTTCTCTCCCAAGTTAGTTTCTCCCACTCCTGTCTCCGGTTCTTCTGACGTCTTCTCAGTGAAAGAGATACTGGCCTCCAAGACGGTCAGAGGAAAAAGGTTCTTTTTGGTGGATTGGGAGGGCTGTGGACCTGAAGAGAGATCCTGGGAACCTGAGGACAACATCCTAGACAAAAGTCTGCTCCTCAGGTTCCCAGGCTCTAAGAAGAGGGGGAGACCCAAGGGGGGGGGGTACTGTTACGCCGAGCGCTCCGGGTCCCCGCTCCTCCCCGGAGCGCTCGCTTCACTCTCGCTACCGCAGCGCTCCGGTCAGCTCCACTGACCCGGTGCGCTGCGATACCGTCTCCAGCCGGGATGCGATTCGCGATGCGGGTGGCGCCCGCTCGCGATGCGCACCCCGGCTCCCGTACCTGACTCGCTCTCCGTCTGTCCTGTCCCGGCGCGCGCGGCCCCGCTCCCTAGGGTGCGCGCGCGCCGGGTCTCTGCGATTTAAAGGGCCACTGCGCCGCTGATTGGCGCAGTGGTTCCAATTAGTGTGTTCACCTGTGCACTCCCTATTTATACCTCACTTCCCCTGCACTCCCTCGCCGGATCTTGTTGCCATTGTGCCAGTGAAAGCGTTCCATTGTGTATTCCTAGCCTGTGTTCCAGACCTCCTGCCGTTGCCCCTGACTACGATCCTTGCTGCCTGCCCCGACCTTCTGCTACGTCCGACCTTGCTTCTGTCTACTCCCTTGTACCGCGCCTATCTTCAGCAGCCAGAGAGGTTGAGCCGTTGCTAGTGGATACGACCTGGTCACTACCGCCGCAGCAAGACCATCCCGCTTTGCGGCGGGCTCTGGTGAAAACCAGTAGTGACTTAGAACCGGTCCACTAGCACGGTCCACGCCAATCCCTCTCTGGCACAGAGGATCCACCTCCTGCCAGCCGGCATCGTGACACTCATAAGTACGGAAAGGATTAAGATTTTTTAATAGAAGTCATTTACAAATCTGTTTAACTTTCTTGAGCCAGTTGATATATATAAAAAAAAGTTTTTTTCCTGGATAACCCCTTTAACCTCCGTCCATGTTCCAAGTCGGCCCTGGAATAGAAGATACGTCAGAAGATTGCGGGACAACTGGAGCACGGAACGGGAACAGGTAAGTATGGTTGTCACCAGTGTCACCTGCACTTCCTGTCTGTACTGATAGGTTAGTGCAGGTGACACTGATGACAGATTTCCTTTAAATAAAGTAGATGTGAGCTGTGTAATACAGCGCAGACATCTAACTGGATCTATAAAAGTTTCTCATAGCGACCAGCAGCCTGTAGGCCGGGAATCTAGAGGTGTGTGGAAAGTCTCATCACGTTGGTGGGATTCCCACCACCAAGGGAGTTCAGGCATTCCGGGTCACCACTCCCCAAGCACTTCCGCACCTCGGCTCTTACATTACTCAAACCTAATGGCCAAGTCACCTCAGGGCAGCCATTGGGTTGGGCCAACCTGTGCACAACTGTACCACTTTGTGTGGTTCTCCATTCTGCCGTCGTAATCTGCTACACTGCCAACTAACAGAACAGATACTACACTTCATATGCATAATAGGAAAAAAAACTAATACTGTAGGGGTATTCTGTATAAACCGATGGTCTCAAACTATGGCCCTCCAGATGATGTAAAACTTCAACTTCCAGCATGCCCGGACAGCCAACGGCTGTCCGGGCATGCTGGGAGTTGAAGTTTTGCAACATCTGGAAGGCCACAGTTTGAGACTACAGGTATAAACTGCCTTAACCCCTTCCCTCTTTGGCAATTTTTCATTTGTTTTTTCCTCCTCAGCTTCTAAAAATCATAACACTTTCAATTTTCCACCTAAAAATCCATATGAGGGCCTGTTCTTTGCACCAAAATTTTACTTTGTAATACCATTAATCATTTCACCACAAAATCTACTGCAAAACCAGAAAAAAAATTATTTGTGGGGCAAAATTGAAAAAAAAGCCATTATGTAATTTTTAGCCACTTTCGTTTCTACGGAATGCAGTTTTCGTAAAAAAAAAATGCACCTCATTTTTATTCTGTAGGTCCTTACGGTCGCAAAGATACCCAATTTGAATAGGTTTCATTTTTTTGTACTACTAAGAAAAATTATAAATTTAAGCACCAAAATTAATACATTGTAAAATTTCCTCTTCTGACCCCTATAACTTTTTTATTTTTGCATATACGGGGAGGTATGAGGGCTCATTTATTGCGCCATGATCTGATGTTTTCATTGGTATTAATTTTGTTTTGATCTGACTTTTTGATCACTTTTTATTCATTTTTTTATGGTATAAAAAGTGACCAAAAATACGTCCAAAGGGTTAATGCCAGGCATCAGCCCGATCGGCGATGTCTGGCATTAGCCAAGGGTTCTGGTCGCTTCTAGCAACCGGGACCCACCAGGTATGATGCACCCTCTCCTGCTGAGCGCTCGTCATACCTCGGGAGCCGCAAATGGACGTGAATGCTAAAGGGTTAAAGGGGTACGCCGCCCCTAGATATCTTATACCCTATCAAAAGTATTAGAGATAAGATGTCCGATCACAGGGGTCTTGCCGCTGGGACCTCCCGCGATCTCTGCTGCGGCACCCCAGTCATCCGGTGCACGGAGCGAGCTTGATGCGGTGCCGGAGTCTCGTGACGTCAAGGCCACTACGCCCCCTCCCATAGACTTGCATTGAGGGGCAGTGACGTCATGAGCCTCCTGCACCACAGCTGGCATTCTAAATGAACACCGGGTGCTGCAGGTAGATTGCGGGGGGGGGGGGGGGGGGGTCCAGTGGCGGGAGCCCTGCGATCAGGCATCTTATCCCCTATCCTTTGGATAGAGGATTAGACGTCTAGGGGCAGAGTACCCCTTTAACTCAATGAGAGTAGAGGATGACTCCAGGTATACTACTTGCCATTTTTGGTCCAGGTACATCTAGGTATTCACTATGGGTTAATCAATTTCGGATACATCCAGGAGGAGTATCCAATGGCAAAATGCCCCAACCCATTGGTATTGGTCTATGTTGGTCTATGCCCGGACAGCCAGTTTTGCCACAGCTGGAGGCACACTGGTTGGGAAGCACTGCACTAAGCATTGCCTCCAGCCTTAAGAACCCAATTACGACCCGCTCAAGTAATCATAGGATATCCTTTCATCCATATGTTTCTCCTTCTAATAACTGTACAGGCACTTTTGAAGGTTTTTTTTCGAGATATATAGCCCACCTAGGTACAGGCACTTTCCGACGTACTTCATTTATTTACTTTAAAGTATTTTTTGGCTCTGAAACATAAAAAAAAAAGAAAAGACTGTCTCCTATTTCATTCCGTTCTTTTGAAATTGTCCAGGTTTTTTTTTTTTTTTTTTCGAGCTAAGAGGCTAAAGTCATAGCGAAATGCAAGGCCAAAAGGGAGAAGCTTTTTGAACAGTCCCCACAGCTGTAAAAACACAGTCTCGGGGCTGTATGCAGCTACATCAAACACATGCTTCAGGTGACTGAACACCTTGAATCTCATTCATCACGCGCTGTTTACATTGGCTGACACGCCAGACTTAGGGAATTAAGTTTGTTAGAAAAGATGTAGTACACAGCGAGCATGGGAAAAGAAGCGTTACCTAAATATGAAAAGAGGAAGTATGAAAGCCGAGCAGATCTTAAGTAACTAAACAAGACTTTGATCTGTATTCTCAGCCCTTATGGCAGTGTTTCCCAACCAGTGTGCCTCCAGCTGTTGCAAAACTACAATTTTGTAACAGCTGGAGGCACACTAGTTGGGAAACACTGCCATAAGGGCTGAGAATACAGATCAAAGTAAAAAAAAAAAAGGAAAAGTTGCCCAGTTGCCCATAGCAACCAATCAGATCGCTTCTTTCATTTTGTCTTTCATTTTGTCTCAACATTTCCATAGGGCAGTGTTTCCCAACTAGTGTGCCTCCAGCTGTTGCAAAACTACAACTCCCAGCATCCCCGGACAGCTGAAGGATGTCCTGGGATGCTGGGAGTTGTAGTTTTGAAACAGCTGGAGGCACACTAGTTGGGAAACACTGCCATAAGGGCTGAAAATACAGATCAAAGTAAAAAAAAAAAAAAAAAAGGAAACGTTGCCCATAGCAACCAATCAGATCGCTTCTTTCATTTTGTCTTTCATTTTGTCTCAACATTTCCATAGGGCAGTGTTTCCCAACTAGTGTGCCTCCAGCTGTTGCAAAACTACAACTCCCAGCAACCCCGGACAGCCTTAGGCTGTCCGGGGATGCTGGGAGTTGTAGTTTTGCAAAAGCTGGAGGCACACTAGTTGGGAAACACTGCCATAAGGGCTGAAAATACAGATCAAAGTAAAAAAAGGAAAAGTTGCCCATAGCAACCAATCAGATCGCTTCTTTCATTTTGTCTTTCATTTTGTCTCAACATTTCCATAGGGCAGTGTTTCCCAACTAGTGTGCCTTCAGCTATTGCAAAACTACAACTCCCAGCAGCCCCAGACAGCCTTAGGATAGGCCATTAATCAGAAGATGAAGGGGTCAGGGAGACTCAATGGAAGGTGCTATGGGGGGCAGGTTATGATTAGTCTTGAGCGTGAATATTCGAAATGCAAATGTTTACCGAGAATATCTGCACTTCGGGATTTTGCGAATATTTTGAATATATTCGTAATGACGAATATTCGTTTTTTTTTCTTTTTTTCACAGTACACATCACAACAAGTGATTGTCCCTCCCTGCTTCCAGCTTGTGGTCCAAAGAAGGCTCCAATATTATTTACTGTGTCGGTGTGGAGCGCAAATATTTCGTATATGCGAATGTGGTGGCCCAGTACAGGAGTTGCACCCCTTGCACCCCTAGTCCCTCTCCGGCCGCCACTGGTCGCCGGGCTAGTGAGTCAGATGGTGGGCGGTCCGGGGGGGCTCCCATTGGTGGCTCTGCTGCTGGGCGGAATGCGGGGTGTGCGGCAGGCATGTCCCAGGACTGTCAGGTGGAGCATGGATCTAGTACAGCCTGCTCCCGTGCGGAGGCCACGGCGCGGTGGAAGGCCTGGCGGGGATCGGTGGCACATGCTCTGCCCCTCAGTCCTTGTGCCCCTCAGTCCTTCGCGAATTTGCGAATATTGGTGAATATAGCACTATATATTCGTAATTACGAATATTCTTTTTTTTTTTAGTTTTTTTTTTCACAGTACACATCACAGTGATCATCCCTCTCTGCTTCCAGCTTGTGTGGTGTAAAGAAGGCTCTAATACTACTGTGTGAGACTGGTGTGCGAATGTTCGCGTATACGAAAATTTGCATATGCTAATTTTCGCGTATACGAATTTTTGTTTATGTTAATTTTCGCATACGCGAATTTTCACATATGCGAAAATAAAACGAATATTACGAATATGCGAATATACGCGAATATATGACGAATATTCGTCCATATATTCGCGAATATTCGCGAATTCGAATATGGCCTATGCCGCTCAACACTATTTCGGAGCTGGTAGCCCCTAGTCTGAGGCAGGTGGAGGGTTTGCTGTTTTCGAATGTTAGCTTGGTGGATGGGATTTTGCAGTGTTTACTTCGGAGATCCAAGATGGATAAGTCGGGCCGGGGGGCGGTAATACGCTTGGTGCCGCTGAGGGGCTCGGCTATGTGCCCCATGGCCTGTTGTACTGCATTTGTGGAAGTCCGGGTGGGGGTTGTGGGACCCCTGTTAGTTCATGGGCATGGGGGATTTTTGTTCCGTTTTCAGGTTGTGGGGGGTCTTTAGGAAATTTTTGAGGGAGGCTGGGTGTGTGGTGGAAGACTACAGCTCCCATTCCTTCCGCATTGGCATCTTGGTAGGGACTGGGGCCGGATGTGATTAAGCGGATTGGGAGGTGGGAGTTGGAGAGGTTCCGGGTTAATGTTTGTCCTCATTTGTTGTAATGGGCTTCTTTGTCGTTCTGTCGGGGTATTTGCCTGTTTTTCTTTGTTGTTTCAGGTGCCAGCCCCGGATTAGTCTGAATCATCAGGCACTCTCACTTCACACAGGGTTGAGTGAGGACTGATGTACGGCTGGCGGGCTTGCAGTTGGGTTTGGATAGTTCGGCAGTGCAGGTGCATTGGCTGGATAAAGGTGGAATGAGATGTTCGGAGTTGTTAGCGAGGGTCGTTTTTATGCAGTTGGACAGGTCTCCTGATGAGGTAGTTATTCATTTGGGGGGAATCTGGAAAGGTCCCATGATTTAATGCGGGATATTAAACTTGATCTGCTCTGCTTGTGGTCCTCCTTTCCGGGTTTGATCATAGTTTGGTCAGCGATGGTGGCTCGGAGGAAGTGGCGGCAGGCTCGTTCGGTGGTGGCTTGGAATCCGGTGAGGATCAAATTTAACAAGGTGGTGTGTAAGTTAAGGAATGGGGGCCTGGTGGTGAGACATAGGGATTTAGAGGAAGGGGCGCCTGAGTTTTGTGGCAGTTGACGAGGTGCACCTGAATGAGCTGGGGATGGATCTCAGGATCCTGGAGTTGAAGGAAGTGGTGGGGCAAGCGGTTCGGTTGTGGAGGAATGGCGATAAGTAAGGGGTCACTTGACGCCATTGTGGCAGGGTCAGGAGGGGGATCTGGAGGCACCAGTGGACGGTATGACGGTCTTCTTGAATAGAGTGTGGAGGTGGGCTGGGAGCGGTTCCCAGCCTGGCTGTGAAGTCCATGTGGACATTGTCCCCAGGAAGATTTGTGGGGTTCACAAATGGTGCTCCTGGGCAGGTTAGACCCCCCTTTTGTTCAGTAATGGTGCTTTCAGGTTCCTCTCCTGCGCTAGGAATACTTAAAAAGTTGTTTTTCCCTGGTTTACGTATGATGTTCATACGATTTGTCATGGCTACAATGTTTTAATTGGTTTATTTAATAAATTGGGCTGCTGTGGCCTTTTTTGCTCCAACACTTTGTCTTGTCTTATTTATAGGAGAGGGTTTATGGGGGGTAAAGCATGGTATAGTTGGGTTGGTATAGGTGGTTGTAGGGACATAGCAGCTATAATATCCCCTAGTCAAGGAAGCCCTGGAGAGGATAGAATAGGACGGGAGGGGCACATGACAGGGGGATTATGCTGTATGGTAGGGGTTAATTAGGGGGGGTTACAGTGAGGAGAAGGAGGAGTTTGGCTAGGGTTAAAAGGCTGGGGATAGGGGGAGGGTCTGCAGTTGGTGCATGCCCAGCAGAACATACCCGCCCGCCTGCCCCCTTTTTGTACTTGTCGCAGCAGCGGGGACAGGAGGGGGATCGGTCTTCTTTAATGGAGTGTGGAGGTGAGCTGGGAGCGGTTCCCAAACCAGCGATGAAGTCCATGTGGACATTGGCCCCAGGAAGGTTTGTGGTTCACAAATGGTGCTCCTGGGCCGGTGAGCTATGGCCAGGAGCAAGTGAAGACCCCCCTTTTGTTCGGTAAAGGTGCCTTCAGGTTCTTCTCCTGTGCTAGGGATACTTAGAAAGTTGTTTTGCTCTGGTTTACGTATGATGTTCATAGATCTGTCATGGTTAGGATGTTTTAATTGATTTAATTTAATAAAGTGGGCTGCTGTGGCCTTTTTTGCACCAACACCTTGTATTGTCTTATTTACCAGAGGGGGTTTATGGGGGAGTAAAGTCTGGTATAGTTGGGTTGGTATAGGTGGTTGGAGGGACATACAGTGGGGTAAAAAAGTATTTAGTCAGCCACCAATTGTGCAAGTTCTCCCTCTTAAGAAGATGAGTGAGGACTGTAATTTTCATCATAGGTATACCTCAACTATGAGAGACATAATGAGAAAAAAATAATCCATAACATCACATTGTCTGATTTTTAACTAATTTATTAGCAAATTATGATGGAAAATAAGTATTTGGTCACCTACAAACAAGCAAGATTTCTGGCTCTCACAGACCTGTAACTTATTCTTTAAGCATCTCCTCTGTCCTCCACTCACTACCTGTATTAATGGCACCTGTCTGTAGTTGTTGTCAGTATAAAAGACACCTGTCCGCAACCTCAAACAGTCACACTCCAAACTCCACTATGGCCAAGACCAAAGAGCTGTCAAAGGACACCAGAAACAAAATTTAGACCTGCATCTGGCTGGGAAGACTGAATCTGCAATAGGCAAGTAGCTTGGTGGGAATAAATCAACTGTGGGAGCAATTATTAGAAAAAGGAAGGCATACAAGACCACTGATAATCTCCCTCAATCTAGGGCTCCACACAAGATCTCACCCCATGGTGTCAAAATGATCACAAGAATGGTGAGCAAAAATCCAAGAACCACATGGGGGACCTAGTGAATGACCTGCAAAGAGCTGGGTCCAAAGTAAGAAAGGCTACCATCAGTAACACACTACGCTGCCAGGGACTCAAATCATGCAGTGCCAGAAGTGTCCCCCTGCTTAAGCCAGTACATGTCCGGGCCCATCTGAAGTTTGCTAGAGAGCATTTGGATGATCCAGAAGAGGATTGGGAGAATGTCATATGGTCAGATGAAATCAAAGTAAAACTTTTCTGTGAAAACTCAACTTGTCGTGTTTGGAGGAGAAAGAATGCTGAGTTGCATCCAAAGAACACCAAACCTACTGTGAAGTATGGAGGTGGAACCATCATGCTTTGGGGCTGTTTATCAGCAAAGGGACCAGGACTACTGATCCGTGTAAAGGAAAGAATGAATGGGGCCATGTATTGTGAGATTTTGAGTGAAAACCTCCTTCCATCAGCAAGGGCATTAAAGATGAAACATGGCTGGATATTTCAGCATGACAATGATCCCAAACACACCACCCAGGCAATGAAGCAGTGGCTTCGTAAGAAGCATTTCAAGGTCCTGGATTGGCCTAGACAGTCTCCAAATCTCAACCCCATAGAAAACCTTTGGAGGGAGTTGAAAGGTCGTGTTGCCCCGCAACAGCTCCAAAACATCACTGCTCTAGAGGAGATCTGCATGGAGGAATGGGCCAAAATACCAGTAACAGTGTGTGAAAACCTTGTGAAGACTTACAGAAAACATTTGATCTCTGTCATTGCCAACAAAGGGTATAAAACAAAGTATTGAGATGAACTTTTGTTATGTCTCTCATAGTTGAGGTATACCTATGATGAAAATGACAGGCCTCTCTCATCTTTTTAAGTGGGAGAACTTGCACAATTGGTGGCTGACTAAATACTTTTTTGCCCCACTATAGCAGCTATAATATCCTCTAGTCAAGACCTGAGAGTGTCTGGTGTCCTGAAGAGACCCAAGGCCTAGTCACGCAGCCACGCAAGTGCCCCACAGGTGATCGTTTTCACACTGTACAATTTATGGTAAAAATGATATGTATTCTATATTCTGTGGGTCAATACGATTAAAATGATACTCATGGCTAGATACTTTTATATTTTTGTACCGCTTAAAAAAAAATCTAAAACTTTTTGTACAAAATCAGTAATCTAAAATCGCCCTATTTTGACCACCTATAACTTTTTCATTTTTCCGTATATAGGGCAGTATGAGGGCTCATTTTTTGTTATCCGTCATCTGTACGTTTTTAGATACCACATTTGCATATATAAAACTTTTAGATAATTTTTTATTCGTTTTTTTTTTTATAAAATGTGACAAAAAGCATTTTGGACTTTTTTTTTATTTTTTACATTTACGCCATTCACCGTATGGGATCATTAACATTATATTTTGATAGTTCGGACATTTACACATGCGGCGATACCAAATATGTTTATTTAAAAAATGTTTTACGCCTTTTGGGGGTAAAATGGGAAAAACTGACAATTTTCATTTCTATTGGGGGAGGGGATTTTTTAACTTTTTTTAAACTTTTTATTTTTACATTTTTCAACTTTTTTTTTTAACACTTTTTATGTCCCCATAGGGGACTATCTATAGCAATCCTTTGATTGCTAATACTGTGCAGTGCTATGCATAGGACACAGCACTGCTCAGTATTATCGGTGATCTTCTGCTCTGGTCTGCTCGATCGCAGACCAGAGCAGAAGACCCCGAGAGACGGCCGGAGCCAGGTGAGGGGACCTCCGGCCGCCATGCTGGATGATCGGATCGCCGTGGCAGCGCTGCAGGCGATCCGATCATCCAGTCAAAGTACTGCAATGCTGCAGATGCCGTGATCTGTATTGATCACGGCATCTGAGGGGTTAATGGCGGACATCTGCGCAATCGCGGATGTCGGCCATTACGGACGGGTCCCCGGCTGCTGCTAGCAGCCGGAACCTGCCGTGTATGACGCGAGCACCTTTCGCGGTCATACACAGGGCGTAAATGTACGTCCTGGTGCGGGAAGTCCCGCCATGCCAGGGCGTACATTTACGTCCGTGGTCGTGAAGGGGTTAAATAAAGGCATAGAATCGCCCAGCGATATTGGGTGCTCTTCTTTGCACAGCACTGAGCGGTTCTACCCAGTGGCGTATGTAGAAGAAAGGGGCCCCAAAGTAAATTTCAAAATAGGCCTTCTATTGTGGCATAGGCTTTTGCATCCCAGGACAGAAAGGACTGGTGTATATTTGTTTTCCATGACCCATTGGTCTATACCGCCTTCCGTTAAATTGCTGACAATGCAATTCTCTGCAGAGATCAGTCTCACAATAGAAAAAAAATTATAATAGAGGGGAAGAAAAAGGAAAACAGTGAGGACAGCTCCTCGTATAATTCTGCGGATAACAGTATAAAAAAAAAGTGTTGAGGACTCTCACCTGGTGCAAAGCTTGAGTTTATGCATATATCCCCTATATATTAGGGGTAACCAGACAATCTTCGGGTTGCAAGCCGTCCAGGGTGTAGCCAGTGTCCAAGAGTGTGGAAACAGTAGGTAATGGATATAAGAAGAAAGAGGGAAAAAAATCCCGCTGTGGCGCTACCCAGTGAAGATCCGAATGGAAGACTGAAGCTTGGAAAATAAAAGCTTATTTTAAAAAAAATTGTTTAAAAGTGATACATCTATAGCAAGACACATTCCGGGTGATACAATACCATCTTCAATAGCATTATCCACATCCAGGCGACACTCATTGGCGTAAGGGAAACTGACCTGCATTACCAGACATAGCCCAGAGAAAAGAGTGGCACTGTTATTTAAAAATAAATAAATATATAATTATATGAAATAAGAAATATAAATAACCAAATAAATAAAACTAATGATAATAATTATTATAATAATAATATTGATAAGAATTAATATGTAAATATATATATATATATATATATATATATATATATATACAAGGGTTAGCTATGCTTGATAAAGGCTATTGTTGCCGAAACGTTGTATTTTTGGGGTGAATAAAGAAACCAGCTTATGAAGATCCTAGACCTATTGGTGCTGTGATTCCTGGACTTTGCATATATATATATATATATATATATATATATATATATATATATATATATATTAGAGATGAGCGAACTTACAGTAAATTCGATTCGTCACGAACGTCTCGGCTTGGCAGTTGATGACTTATCCTGCGTAAAATAGTTCAGCTTTCCGGTGCTCCGGTGGGCTGGAAAAGGTGGATACATTCCTAGGAAAGAGTCTCCTAGGACTGTATCCACCTTTTCCAGCCCATCGGAGCACCTGAAAGCTGAACTAATTCAAGCAGGAAAAGTCATCAACTGCCGAGCTGAGAAGTTCGTGACGAATCGAATTTACTGTAAGTTCGCTCATCTCTAATATATATATATATATATATATATATATATATATATATATATATATATATATATACATATTAATTCTTATCAATATTATTATTATTATTAGTTTTATTAATTTGGTTATTCATATTTATTATAATTATATATTTATTTATTTTTAATTAACAGTGCCACTCTTTTCTCTGGGTTATGTCATATATATATATATATATATATATATATATATATATATATATATAATTTTTACTTATTCCCATTTTCCCCTTATTTACTGAATGCAAGGAGCAGTTGTCAACACAACCCAGCAGCAATACAAAAGAATATAATTGATTTTACTATTAATTCTTATTGTGGCTTGTTCTCCCACAAAGCTCTCTGCCGATTAATATCACCAGCACATTTCTAGTCTTCTAACACATTGTAAGAAGGTCGAGCCCCCTGTCGGGGACATAGAGTGTCCTAGGAAATTGTTAAAAAAAGAAAAAAAAGGTCTTAAAATGTGAAGTATGTTCTTTTTTTATAATTTTTTCCTCCTTTGTTGAGCATGCGATCAGATTGATAATAATTTTGTGGTAATTTGAAGGCAACAGCATCACTTTCTTTGAGATAACAGTCATTTATCTAACACGTCCATAAAAAAGGAGACACGATCCGATATTTGCCAGAGTGTTGTTGGATCAAAAGAAGAATGAAAGATGAGGACGAAACCTAGTGTCAAAGGAAGTTCTACAAGCTAAGTAGTCTTTAAATATTCATAGAGGGTTTTAATATTTCTTTTTAATCTTTAAGTACATAACTTTTGATAGATTATAACAATATACAGCAGTTACTAATGACAACATCCCCTATAAATTCAAGCAACGCAGCCCTTATCATGTAGCGCATCTGAGGGATAAAATAACCTGTATTATTAAAGTTTTTGCTTCAGGCTCTGTTCACATCTGTGTTGTGGCTCCCATTTACTAAAGAAGCCACAGAGCTGTGAATGGATCCGTCACTACGGTGTCCATTTTAGGACATCGTCAGTCGTCAGCCGTAACTCCGGAGGAGGGAGTTGCGGCTGATGCCTGATGGAGATTGGTCCAAGGGAGGAGGCGGGACGCCTCCTCCCTTGGACCAATCTCCGTCAGGCATCAGCCGCAACTCCCTCTTCCATCCTCTGTCATCCTAAACTCCATCATCCGATACTTCATCATCCCTCAGACGAAAAACCTTCCTGACGTGTAACAGAGCCGAGTCAGTGTTGGCTCTCTGCTATACAGGTTCTGAGGTACACTCTATTCAGTGACGGCTCTGCTATACAGACTCTGTAGAACACGTATTGTCTGTAGTCCACGTGCAAGTTTCACAGTTTCGATTTTGGATGAGGGAGTTTTGGATGAAGGAGTTTCAGATGAGAGAGGAGGGAGTTGTGGCCGAAGGATGACGGCAATTGGTGTGAGGGAGGAGGCGGGACGCTGTTTTGCCTGACGGGGAACGGAGTTGCGACTGACGACTGACCATGTCCTAAAATTGGACGCTGTACGTCACATGACAGACACTGGTGGGGCCCAATGGACCTCATTGACTTAGGCAGCGCTGTTACTTCCATCAAAAGTGACGGAATCGACGGCAACGTCTACAGAATCGCACAATGTTTGCAAATAAGAACAACCTGCATTATATTTACAGGTTCTGAAGGGAATACGGCTTTGCAAATTAGCAAAATTTTTTGTGTGAAAATTCACGGAACTTTAATTATTGTAGGTATGAATATTCATGGAGCCGCCAAGGGGGTTATAAATATAGGTGTTAGTAAACAAGTACTTTATTTTAACCCCATTACCAGTAAAGTTTGATGATATCTGTAATAATTTCACTTTCCTTGGTCCGCTAGGAAAATAGCTACTATTGTGGATTATTATAGTGCTATTGGACCTGTCCGCTCTCTCGGTATGTTTGTTTTAGTAAATACTTTAGGCAAAAATCTAATGAAAAAACAATATGGGAGCATGGTTATGTGTTGCAGTGTTCTACTGTTACTCCTATTGGTAATGCAGGAATGAATTGATAAATGAGCTTTACCGTTCTCCTTGTCTATGGGGTACTTCCCTACACACCATGAGATGAGCAAAGCTCTTGAAATTATTAAATCCATGGTCATATTTATTTTCAATTTGTAAGATGATTCAGATCCAGCCCTACTCTCACTAGGCCAAGGGCAGAAAACCCAGCCCAGCTAATGTAAGGAGTTAAAGAGGTATTCCGGCTTTACCCATCTTATCCCCTATCCAAAGGATAGGAGATAAGATGTATGATCGCAGGGGTCCCGCCGCTGGGGACCCCCGCAATCTCTCCTGCAGCACCCACTTGTCATGAGCTGCATGGAGCGAAGATTGCTCCGTGTCCGATGATACAGGGGCTGGATTATCGTGACATCATGTCCCGTCCCCTCAGTGCAAGCCTATGGGAGGGGGCATGGTTCCCCCTTGTGACGTCACACCCCGTCCCCTCAATGCAAGCCTATGGTAAGGGGCGTGATGCCCCCTCCCATAGGCTTGCATTAAGGGGGCGGGGTGTGACATCACAAGGGGGCAGAGCCGTGACATCACAATACTCCGGCACCTGTATGGTGAGTCATCGGACACGGAGTGATCCCAGTGGCGGGACCCCCGCCATCAGACATCTTATCCCCTAGCCTTTGGATAAGCTGGGGATAAGCTGCCTAAAGGTGGAGTACCCCTTTAAGTTTTAATGGGTAACATTGCTTCTTACCAGGAGGCCTCCATACTCAAATACTACTATTGTCAGATCTAAACAGAATCGGTATTAGTCGGTATAGGCAGTATGATTACGGTGTATAGCCGTCTAAGTTTTAAGTTCCCCACTGCAAACTAAGGCAGCGGTGATGGCTGTCAATGGCAGGACATGTAATCGCCAATGTAACACCAAATTTCCTTCTGTTAAGCACCTACAAATGATGCTGGCAAAGACAATGATGTGTAATGAAGGGTTTGCCTGTGTGTGGATAGTGTACAAGGGAATTGACAAGTTGCCTGTGCTTGTTGGTGGATGAAACAATCCTCTCTACTGGCGGTCTGTATGGGCAGTCCGGAGCCTGTTTATCATGTGTGCCCTCACATATCCACTGCTCGCAACACCTCTTAACAGCTTGGTCACAACAGCGACGGTGGCGGCCAATTTAATCAAAATGGCTACCTTTCATCTCTATCAGTCCATTTTTAGGATACGTTCCAGGCAAATTGCAAACAATAGCTGGGATTCCTTCCAGAAAAAATGTATGCTGACACATACCCCACCATTCCTGGGGTGGACTCTTTCACTTTAATGAACCAAGTGTAGTCTACTGGTGACTATGTTTGGTCCTTTTATAGGAAGAATGCTTAGACTACCTGGTAGCCATCCTTGCATTCGACTCCCTCCCTAAAAGTATACATTCAGGAAACAGACCGGATGTAGTAACCAGTAGATACCAGTTTGTTGATTAAAGTGAATGAAGTATGGAAGTCCGCAACCCAGTCCTCAAGGCCACTAACAGACCAGCATTTAATTTGTTCCCTGTTCTATTCCAATAGAGTAACTAAAAAAGGGTGTGGGCCTTGAGGACTGGGTTGGAAACCACTTGGGTATACTTCAGTTTATAGTGGGCACATTTTTTTTGGGTGTCCTGGTGTATACCGGAGATGTTGATGATATTAGGCCTAACAATGTGGCGTTTTTTAAGAGAACATGTTCTTTACATCTTGCAAAGGGGACAGAACCAACCAGGCATTGACTCTCTCTAAGGACCCCAGCCCCCAGCTGCATGGTTTGCCTCTACGGTACTGTGATATATATACAGTGACCCCTCGACCTACGATGGCCCCGACATACGATCATTTCAACATACAATGGCCTCTCAGAGGCCATCGCATGTTGAAGGCAGCATCAACATACGATGCTTTTGTATGTCGGGGCCATCGCATAAACGGCTATCTGGCAGCGCAGACTGCTTCAGCTGCCACCGGATAGCCGTTTACGGTGCCCCGTGTGGTCCGCTGACGATCACTTACCTGTCCTCGGGGCTCCGGCGCATCCTCTTCGGGATCCCCTGCATCGTCGGCGCTCTCCATCGTCGTCATCACGTCTCTGCGCACGCCGTCCCGTCATCCAATAGGAGCGGCGTGCGTAGCGACGTGATGGCGGCGACAGAGAGCGCGGTTGCCGGGGAAGCAGAGGCCTTGCCGGAGTGTTGGGGACACCCCGGGGACGTGGCTACAGCAATTGAGGCCGACATCCAGGGCAGCCGGTGACGAGCGGTGACGGTCCGGAGCGGTGGGGACAGGTGAGTACAACTTTCTCTAACAGTGGTCTACAACCTGCGGACCTCCAGATGTTGCAAAACTACAACACCCAGCATGCCCGGACAGCCAACGGCTGTCCGGGCATGCTGGGTGTTGTAGTATTGCAACATCTGCAGGTCCGCAGGTTGTAGACCACTGTCCTATACTTTACATTGTACGGATCCCTCAACATATGATGGTTTCAACTAACGATGGTCCATTTGGAACGGATTACCATCGTATGTTGAGGGACCACTGTATATATATATATATATATATATATATATATATATTCCCTAGAACAACCTTCCAGCATCACATTCCACCTGGTAATTGTTGGTTACCACCTTAAAATTACAAAAAAAATATATATTGGTTTTCATTAGCTTTAATGTATTCCTATTTGAGAAGTCAAGTCCCACAGTCAATTTCAATAATTCCATTATGTGGAAAATAATATGATAATCCAAGAAAAAGAAAAAAAAAAAAAAGAAAAAAAAAATGTGAAATCTCCGAAATGACATTTTCCCATTTTCCCCCTCTTATCTGTGGAAGCGTTATTTCACCGGTCCCTCACACATTTACAGTATGAAAATAAATACATATTCCATTGATCTTTTGCCTCTTTTCTGCAGAAAATCCCCCCTAAATTCTCCCGATACCTTGCACAGAGCCCGGTCCTGTCTCTCCATAGATCAAAAAGTTATAATACTGTTATTATGTTACAACATCTGAGCGCTCTGCTGGCTTTAAATTGGTTCCTCCAAGGCTTTGTGGTTGACCAGTACCTAAAAAACTGCAGATAGATCTGTGACTGCGGCCTCCTGGGATCATTGTAAAATGAAATTAGTAAATCCGATCCTGTTACATTGTTTATATAAACCTTTTAAGTCCTCCCGGTGCCGTGGGAGTACAGATACCTCGCCGCCCCTCCCTTATCATATAGCTTCTATGATGTCTTCTGTCTGCTCAGAAATAATTGTTTCTAGTTTGTTCTAAGTGATGACATATTTCCAGTCATGCTCGTTGCATGTTTTTATACACATTCGCTCTGACATTGTACTTAACGGTGGTTTAACCTGAAACAGATGAACGGGAGAAGGCCGGAGGCTTTTTATTATTATTATAATTTTTTTAATACTAAATAGAGGACTAATGATAGAAAGTGATTTTCAATTTAAAGAGGCACTGTCATTGTTAAAAACTTTTCATATATTGCAGGACTCATTAGAATAGGACATTTCACAATATACACCTGTTAAAAATTCAAATTTTCACCTGAAATTCAAGCTCAAAATAGCCACCACTAGGGGTCGCCTGTCTTTTAGCCAGACAGACTAGTCTAGATTTTACAGCATACTGGATACCGGCCGTAAAGCATACCGGTATCCAGTATAGGGGATTTCTATTGTGTATGCAAAACTACAGATAAAGGATGTGTGGACATGCTGGGAGCTGTAGTTTTATAACAGCTGGAGGCAACACTGCTCTAACACAGTTATTTACAAACATTGCAGCTTCAGTTGTTACTAAACTACAACTCCCAGCATGCTGAAATAGTCAAAGCTTTCTCGGACTCCTGAATGACAAAGAAGTTGATAAGACATTCAGGAGTCTGTGAAAGAGGAATGACACACATAGTGACAGCTATGCTGATTAGCATCCAGCTTTACTAGGAGAAGATAAAAGAGATAGAACATGTATTCATAAAAATGCTGTACTTGTATCTAAAAAATCCTTGCATTAATTTTATAAAGATCTGTTCTTATATTTATACATTTTATCCTGTTATGAATTCACCATAATGTCTTCTGATTACTGCAGGCAAGCTCCAAGTTGTTACGCCGAGCGCTCCGGGTTCCCGCTCCTCCCCGGAGCGCTCGCTTCACCTCCTCCGCTGCAGCGCCCCGGTCACGTCCTCTGACCCGGGGCGCTGCGATCCTGCTGCTAGCCGGGATGCGATTCGCGATGCGGGTAGCGCCCGCTCGCGATGCGCACCCCGGCTCTCCTACCTGACTCGCTCCCCGTCTGTTCTGTCCCGGCGCGCGCGGCCCCGCTCCCTAGGGCGCGCGCGCGCCGGGTCTCTGCGATTTAAAGGGCCACTGCGCCGCTGATTGGCGCAGTGGTTCCAATTAGAGTTATCACCTGTGCACTCCCTATATTACCTCACTTCCCTTGCACTCCCTTGCCGGATCTTGTTGCCTTAGTGCCAGTGAAAGCGTTCCCTGTGTGTCCCTTGCCAGTGTTTCCAGACCTTCTGCCGTTGCCCCTGACTACGATCCTTGCTGCCTGCCCCGACCTTCTGCTACGTCCGACCTTGCTTCTGCCTACTCCCTTGTACCGCGCCTATCTTCAGCAGCCAGAGAGGTGAGCCGTTGCTAGTGGATACGACCTGGTCACTACCGCCGCAGCAAGACCATCCCGCTTTGCGGCGGGCTCTGGTGAAAACCAGTAGTGGCTTAGAACCGGTCCACTAGCACGGTCCACGCCAATCCCTCTCTGGCACAGAGGGTCCACTACCTGCCAGCCGGCATCGTGACAGTAGATCCGGCCATGGATCCCGCTGAAGTTCCTCTGCCAGTTGTCGCTGACCTCACCACGGTGGTCGCCCAGCAGTCACAACAGATTGCGCAACAAGGCCAACAGCTGTCTCAACTGACCGTTATGCTACAACAGTTGCTACCACAGCTTCAGCAGTCATCTCCTCCGCCAGCTCCTGCACCTCCTCCGCAGCGAGTGGCCGCTCCTGGGATACGCTTATCCTTGCCGGATAAGTTTGATGGGGACTCTAAGTTTTGCCGTGGCTTCCTTTCCCAATGTTCCCTGCATCTGGAGATGATGTCGGACCTGTTTCCCACTGAAAGGTCTAAGGTGGCTTTCGTAGTCAGTCTTCTGTCCGGAAAAGCCCTGTCATGGGCCACACCGCTCTGGGACCGCAATGACCCCGTCACTGCCTCAGTACACTCCTTCTTCTCGGAAATCCGAAGTGTCTTTGAGGAACCTGCCCGAGCCTCTTCTGCTGAGACTGCCCTGTTGAACCTGGTCCAGGGTAATTCTTCCGTTGGCGAGTATGCCGTACAATTCCGTACACTTGCTTCAGAATTGTCCTGGAATAATGAGGCCCTCTGCGCGACCTTCAAAAAAGGCCTATCCAGCAACATTAAAGATGTTCTGGCCGCACGAGAAATTCCTGCTAATCTACATGAACTTATTCACCTAGCCACTCGCATTGACATGCGTTTTTCTGAAAGGCGTCAGGAACTCCGCCAAGATATGGACTCTGTTCGCACGAGGCGTTTCGTCTCCTCGGCTCCTCTCTCCTCTGGTCCCCTGCAATCTGTTCCTGTGCCTCCCGCCGTGGAGGCTATGCAGGTCGACCGGTCTCGCCTGACACCTCAAGAGAGGACACGACGCCGTATGGAGAACCTCTGCCTGTACTGTGCTAGTACCGAACACTTCCTGAGGGATTGTCCTATCCGTCCTCCCCGCCTGGAAAGACGTACGCTGACTCCGCACAAAGGTGTGACAGTCCTTGATGTCTACTCTGCTTCTCCACGTCTTACTGTGCCTGTGCGGATGTCTGCTTCTGCCTTCTCCTTCTCTACAGTGGCCTTCTTGGACTCTGGTTCTGCAGGAAATTTTATTTTGGCCTCTCTCGTCAACAGGTTCAACATCCCAGTGACCAGTCTCGCCAGACCCCTCTACATCAATTGTGTAAATAATGAAAGATTGGACTGTACCATACGTTTCCGCACGGAGCCCCTTCTTATGAGCATCGGATCTCATCATGAGAGGATTGAACTTTTGGTCCTCCCCAATTGCACCTCGGAGATTCTCCTTGGACTTCCCTGGCTTCAACTTCATTCCCCAACCCTGGATTGGTCCACTGGGGAGATCAAGAGTTGGGGGTCCTCTTGTTCCAAGAACTGTCTAAAACCGCTTCCCAGTAACCCTTGCCGTAACTCTGTGGTTCCTCCAGTAACCGGTCTCCCCAAGGCCTATATGGACTTCGCGGATGTTTTCTGCAAAAAACAAGCTGAGACTCTACCTCCTCACAGGCCTTATGATTGCCCTATCGACCTCCTCCCGGGTACTACTCCACCCCGGGGCAGAATTTATCCTCTCTCTGCCCCAGAGACTCTTGCCATGTCCGAATACGTCCAGGAGAATCTAAAAAGGGGCTTTATCCGTAAATCCTCCTCTCCTGCCGGAGCCGGATTTTTCTTTGTCTCCAAAAAAGATGGCTCCCTACGTCCTTGCATTGACTACCGCGGTCTTAATAAAATCACGGTTAAGAACCGCTACCCCTTACCCCTCATCTCTGAACTCTTTGATCGCCTCCAAGGTGCCCACATCTTCACTAAATTGGACTTAAGAGGCGCCTATAACCTCATCCGCATCAGAGAGGGGGACGAGTGGAAAACGGCATTTAACACCAGAGATGGACACTTTGAGTATCTGGTCATGCCCTTTGGACTGTGCAATGCCCCTGCCGTCTTCCAAGACTTTGTCAATGAAATTTTTCGTGATCTATTATACTCCTGTGTTGTGGTATATCTGGACGATATCCTAATTTTTTCTGCCAATCTAGAGGAACACCGCCGGCATGTCCGTATGGTTCTTCAGAGACTTCGTGACAACCAACTCTATGCCAAAATTGAGAAATGTCTGTTTGAATGCCAATCTCTTCCTTTTCTAGGATATTTGGTCTCTGGCCAGGGACTACAGATGGATCCAGACAAACTCTCTGCCGTCTTAAATTGGCCACGCCCCTCCGGACTCCGTGCTATCCAACGCTTTTTGGGGTTCGCCAATTATTACAGGCAATTTATTCCACATTTTTCTACCATTGTGGCTCCTATCGTGGCTTTAACCAAGAAAAATGCTGATCCCAAGTCCTGGCCTCCTCAAGCAGAAGACTCCTTTAAACAACTCAAGTCTGCCTTTTCTTCGGCTCCCGTGCTCTCCAGACCTGACCCTTCCAAACCCTTCCTATTGGAGGTTGATGCCTCCTCAGTAGGAGCTGGAGCTGTTCTTCTACAAAAAAATCCTTCCGGGCATGCTGTCACTTGTGGTTTTTTCTCTAGGACCTTCTCTCCAGCGGAGAGGAACTACTCCATCGGGGATCGAGAACTTCTAGCCATTAAATTAGCACTTGAGGAATGGAGGCATCTGCTGGAGGGATCAAGATTTCCTGTTATTATCTACACCGACCACAAGAACCTCTCCTACCTCCAGTCGGCCCAACGGCTGAATCCTCGCCAGGCCCGGTGGTCTCTGTTCTTTGCCCGATTTAATTTTGAGATTCACTTTCGTCCTGCCGATAAGAACATTAGAGCCGATGCTCTCTCTCGTTCCTCGGATGCCTCAGAAGTTGATCTCCCTCCGCAACACATCATTCCACCTGACTGCCTGATCTCCACTTCTCCTGCCTCCATCAGACAGACTCCTCCAGGAAAGACCTTTGTTTCTCCACGCCAACGCCTCGGAATCCTCAAATGGGGTCACTCCTCCCATCTCGCAGGTCATGCGGGCATCAAGAAATCTGTGCAACTCATCTCCCGCTTCTATTGGTGGCCAACTCTGGAGACGGATGTTGGGGACTTTGTGCGAGCCTGCACTATCTGTGCCCGGGATAAGACTCCTCGCCAGAAGCCCGCTGGTTTTCTTCATCCTCTGCCTGTCCCCGAACAGCCTTGGTCTCTGATTGGTATGGATTTTATTACTGATTTACCCCCTTCCCGTGGCAACACCGTTATTTGGGTGGTCGTTGATCGATTCTCCAAAATGGCACATTTCATTCCTCTTCCTGGTCTTCCTTCTGCGCCTCAGTTGGCTAAACAATTTTTTGTACACATTTTTCGTCTTCACGGGTTGCCTACGCAGATTGTCTCGGATAGAGGGGTCCAATTCGTGTCTAAATTCTGGAGAGCTCTCTGTAAACAACTCAAGATTAAATTAAATTTTTCCTCTGCATATCATCCCCAGTCCAATGGACAAGTAGAAAGAATTAACCAGATCCTGGGTGATTATTTGCGACATTTTGTTTCCTCCCGCCAGGATGACTGGGCAGATCTCCTTCCATGGGCCGAATTCTCGTATAACTTCAGGGTCTCTGAATCTTCCTCCAAATCCCCATTTTTCGTGGTGTACGGCCGTCACCCTCTTCCCCCCCTCCCTACCCCCTTGCCCTCTGGTCTGCCCGCTGTGGATGAAATTTCTCGTGACCTTTCCATTATATGGAGAGAGACCCAAAATTCTCTCTTACAGGCTTCTTCACGCATGAAGAGGTTCGCGGATAAGAAAAGAAGAGCTCCCCCCGTTTTTTCCCCTGGAGACAAGGTATGGCTCTCCGCTAAATATGTCCGCTTCCGTGTCCCTAGCTACAAGTTGGGACCACGCTATCTTGGTCCTTTCAAAATTCTGTGTCAAATTAATCCTGTCTCTTATAAACTTCTTCTTCCTCCTTCTCTTCGTATCCCTAATGCCTTTCACGTCTCTCTTCTCAAACCACTCATCCTCAACCGTTTTTCTCCCAAATCTGTTCCTCCCACTCCTGTTTCCGGCTCCTCGGACGTCTTCTCGGTCAAGGAGATTTTGGCTGCCAAAAAGGTCAGAGGAAAAAATTTTTTTTTAGTAGACTGGGAGGGTTGTGGTCCTGAAGAGAGATCCTGGGAACCTGAGGACAACATCCTTGACAAAAGTCTGCTCCTCAGGTTCTCAGGCTCCAAGAAGAGGGGGAGACCCAAGGGGGGGGGTACTGTTACGCCGAGCGCTCCGGGTTCCCGCTCCTCCCCGGAGCGCTCGCTTCACCTCCTCCGCTGCAGCGCCCCGGTCACGTCCTCTGACCCGGGGCGCTGCGATCCTGCTGCTAGCCGGGATGCGATTCGCGATGCGGGTAGCGCCCGCTCGCGATGCGCACCCCGGCTCTCCTACCTGACTCGCTCCCCGTCTGTTCTGTCCCGGCGCGCGCGGCCCCGCTCCCTAGGGCGCGCGCGCGCCGGGTCTCTGCGATTTAAAGGGCCACTGCGCCGCTGATTGGCGCAGTGGTTCCAATTAGAGTTATCACCTGTGCACTCCCTATATTACCTCACTTCCCTTGCACTCCCTTGCCGGATCTTGTTGCCTTAGTGCCAGTGAAAGCGTTCCCTGTGTGTCCCTTGCCAGTGTTTCCAGACCTTCTGCCGTTGCCCCTGACTACGATCCTTGCTGCCTGCCCCGACCTTCTGCTACGTCCGACCTTGCTTCTGCCTACTCCCTTGTACCGCGCCTATCTTCAGCAGCCAGAGAGGTGAGCCGTTGCTAGTGGATACGACCTGGTCACTACCGCCGCAGCAAGACCATCCCGCTTTGCGGCGGGCTCTGGTGAAAACCAGTAGTGGCTTAGAACCGGTCCACTAGCACGGTCCACGCCAATCCCTCTCTGGCACAGAGGGTCCACTACCTGCCAGCCGGCATCGTGACACAAGTATCTTCCTCTGACACATGACACAGCATAAAACCAGAGAGGAAAGGGTTACAGAGTAGAGAGTACTGATTGGCTGACTGCACAGGCTTGCTCCTGTGAGGGAGACAGACTGACACGCCCCCTCCAGCCTGCACAATGAAAAAGTAACTCACCAGCAGATAAATGCTTATATCTCTGGATATATAGGTCCGAGACACATACAAATTATATGCACATGATCAGGATTGGGTCCTGAGTAACATATCACTTTTTTTCTTTTTTTTTGCATTATGACAGGTACGCTTTAAAAAAAATAAAAAAAATTAAATGGGATTCCACTTCCAATGAGGAATAAAAATTTCCAAAAAAATTCCATGTCTGCAGGAACAAAGAAATCATAGGACTCAAAGGCTAAGTGCTCACTGTGGTATTTACACCAGTGAACCCGCAGGCGCCATTAGGACCATGCAGATTGCATTGCCGTCCCCAAAGACGGCAATGCATTTCTGAGCGGATCTTTTGGCGTACAACAATGCACTCTGCGCGGTCCTAACTGACTGGGAATGTATGCCAAGCCAACACCCTGCTGTGTACATGGGGCAATAACCTTTTCGCCCCCTCCCATAGACATGAATGGAGGGGGCGTGGCGGTTGTAGTCGTGACAGCTGCGATCGCCAGTCATACGGCACAAAGTCAAATTCACTCCGTGCATCGGACTGCGGGGTGCCAAAAATTGTGGGGGTCCCAGCACCCTATTCTTTGGATAGGGAATAAGATATTTAGGGGAAGAGTACCCCTTTAATGAGTCTTCAAAAGTGATTGGGAACATACGCCAAGCCAACACCTTGCTGTATACTGACAAGGGGCAATAACCCCACAAACTTTCTAAGTTTCTAAGACTACTTCCAGGCATGCTGGGAGTTGTAGTTTCGCAACAGCCAGGGGCACACAGGTTGGGAAATACTAATTCTTTTTCCAGTTTGTTTGGGTGTATCGATCAATAAAACACAGTCCCGAGCGCGTGTTTAAATATACAATCCACGTCTAATACAGTGATCCCTCAACTTACAATGGCCTCAACATACAATAGTTTCAACATACAATGGTCTTTTCTGGAACATTGTAACTTGAAACCAGACTCAACATACAATGTACGGACAGTCCAGATCTGTGAAACGTGTCAATGGCTAAAAGAGCTGACCAATCAGAATGGACATTTGACTGGTAAAACACCTGTATTACTGAAGTGTATGCACTGACTGGTGTCTGGTAGCGCCCCCTACAGTACAGGGAGGAATTACATGTTCTGTACTACTTTTAAGCTATGCCATGGTTAGCTGCTCCTTTGGACACCAGGTGAGGACGGCTCCATGTTACTTTTTTAGGACATTGCCTGTACTGTACAGGACCCTGAAGAAGCTCCTGTCCTCTACATAGACCAGTGTTTCCCAACGAGGGTGCCTCCAGCTGTTGCAAAACTACAACTCTCAGCATGCCCGGACAGCCAAAGGCTGTCCGGGCATGGTGGGAGTTGTAGTTTTGCAACAGCTGGAGGCACCCTGGTTGGAAAACACTGAAATAGACAGTGATTTACAGCTCCCAGCAGATCTTTATTACCTTTATATGTAAGGATTTGCTTTATCTATACAGTGGTCCCTCAACATACGATGGTAATCCGTTCCAAACGGACCATCGTTTGTTGAAACCATCGTATGTTGAGAGATCCATGCAATGTAAAGTATAGGACAGTGGTTTACAACCTGCGGACCTCCAGATGTTGCAAAACTACAACACCCAGCATGCCCGGACAGCCGTTAGCTGTCCGGGCATGCTGGGTGTTGTAGTTTTGCAACATCTGGAGATCCGCAGGTTGAAGACCACTGTTAGAGGAAGTTATACTCACCTGTCCCCGCCGCTCCGGATCGTCACCGCTCGTCACCGCTGCCCGGGATGTCGCCGTCCATCGCTGTCGCCGCGTCCCCGGGGTGTCCCCGACACTCGGCAAGGCCTCTGCTTCCCCGGCATCCGCGTGCTCCGTCACCGCCATCACGTCGCTATGCACGCCGCTCCTATTGGATGACGGGACGGCGTGCGCAGCGACGTGATGACGACGATGGAGAGCGCCGACGATGCAGGCGATCCCGAAGAGGACGTGCCGGAGCCCCGAGGACAGGTAAGTGATCGTCAGCGGACCACACGGGGCACCGTAAACGGCTATCCGGTGGCAGCTGAAGCAGTCTGCGCTGCCAGATAGCCGTTTATGTGGTGGCCCCGACATACAAAAGCATCGTATGTTGATGCTGCCTCTGAGAGGCCATCGCATGTTGAAATTATCATATGTCGGGGCCATGGTAGGTCGGGGGGGGGGGGGGGGGGGGGGGTCACTGTATTAGTTATCTACTTATTTTTCTATAATCCTGACTATTTCCTATTTTTGGATGACATTTTGGTGGCTTCAGAACCAATTACCAGGTTTCCATAGAGTTATGGTCTCAACATACAATGGTCTCAACATACAATGGTCGTCCTGGAACCAATTAATATTGTAACTTGAGGGACCACTGTACAATGAGCGCACCTCTTCACAAGCGTATTCTAAAAAAAATAAAATAAAAAGTGCGAGCTCTGCATTATTTTCATACTGTCTGATTTCCAAGAGACTCAGGACTTAAGGAAAGGAGAAAAGAACAATTATACTTAGAGAGTTGTAGCTTGACATGACAGAGTCAAGCAAGTGTAACCTTAACACTGAGAGCCGGAGGCCTCCGGGAATTCATTCTGCGAGGAATTTACCTAGCACGGATGTCCCATGGTGATATTCAACAAATGTTTTTGCTCCTTGCTCTACTAAACCATAACCTGTTTTGGCAAAAACGAACCATTATGCCTCTTCCTTTCTCTGTTTTTAATTTAGTATAAAACAGGCATTTTGTATTTATTTTTTTATTCTCGAGGATTGAGGGAGCCGCAGAACACAAATAGAAATGGGAAATGCGTTACGTTTGTATCAGGAGATTTTTCTGCTTTTTAATCTTTTTGTCGCGTAGCTGTGATGATTGTGCACGAGGAGTTTAATATGGATGGATAAATAATGAGAAGAGGGAGTGGCAGATGATTGGGAACTATGAAAAAAAAAAGGCCCTAAAGCCTCTAAAACCTGTAAATTTAGGTGTGAATGATATAAAATGTAGGATCAGGGCCGGCTCTGCCCATAGGCTAGATAGGCAGCCGCCTAGAGCGTACTGTTGATGGGGAACCGCTCGGCCCGCAGCATTAAAGTTAGCCAGCATCCGACGCACCCACTTATCCAGCAAAATGCTGTCACAACAGGAGTAAGGCGATTACATGAGGAGGAGGTTTGTTACAGTGTGTCACCCCAGTAGTAAGGTGATTACATGAGGAGGAGGTTTGTTACAGTGTGTCACCCCAGTAGCAAGGTGATTACATAAGAGGAGGTTTGTTACAGTGTGTCACCCCAGTAGTAAGGTGATTACATGAGGAGGAGGTTTGTTACAGTGTGTCACCCCAGTAGTAAGGAGATTACACGAGGAGGAGGTTTGTTACAGTGTGTCACCCCAGTAGTAAGGAGATTACATGAGGACAGGGTTTGTTACAGTGTGTCACCCCAGTAGTAAGGAGATTACATGAGGACGAGGCTTGTTACAGTGTGTCACCCCAGTAATAAGGAGATTACAGGAGGAGGAGGTTTTTTACAGTGTGTCACCCCAGTAGTAAGGAGATTACATGAGGAGGAGGTTTGTTACAGTGTGTCACCCCAGTAGTAAGGAGATTACATGAGGAGGGGGTTTGTTACAGTGTGTCACCCCAGTAGTAAGGAGATTAAATGAGGAGGGGGTTTGTTACAGTGTGTCACCCCAGTAGTAAGGAGATTACAGGAGGAGGAGGTTTGTTACAGTGTGTCACCCCAGTAGTAAGGAGATTACAGGAGGAGGAGGTTTGTTACAGTGTGTCACCCCAGTAGTAAGGAGATTACAGGAGGAGAGGGTTTGTTACAGTGTGTCACTCCAGTAGTAAGGAGATTAAATGAGGAGGGGGTTTGTAACAGTGTGCCACCCCAGTAGTAAGGTGGGGTGTGTCAAAGGGTGGAGCCAATGGAGGGGGTCAACGGGCGGCAAAATTAGCTTTTGCTTGGGGTGGCAAAAATTTTTGCACCAGGCCTGTGTGGGATATCTCTCCCTACCCAACTTTGTAAAGGGTTTATTTTCATGACTAGGGTATCATCCACCTGCGCTGTGACCCTTCTTCTTACTTACTCCCCCCATAAAAGACACGGACCACATACTTTTGGTATAAAGGCCACAGCGGCCATTTTATTCAAAAACATCATAACTTAATCCTCAAATATTAATTAACCTTTAAATAACATTAAACATACTCATGTAACATTACCTGACCACACATATCCCTATACAAACAAACTAGTGCAAATATCCTTTAACTCGACTCTACCACCTAGCCAGAGAGAGGACTTGGAGGCATCCCAAATTTTCCTCGGGTCTCCTACTTTGCCCTGGGTCGTCCCTTCCCTTAACCCCAGGGCACCGCCTTCAGAGACCCCCGCCCCTTTGGGCCTCTCCCGCAGGGTTTCACCACACGAGGCTGGGTACCGCCCCCAGCCTCACCATCCCATTCAGTGCCAACTCTCTCCAATTGTCTCCAAGTCCCCCTCTAGCTCCTGCCACCAACGGCCTCTTGTGACTCCTTACAAGCGGCCGCTCCCCCACAACTGAACCGCCCTCTCCAACATGTCTCGTATTTCCCACGCCCAAAGATCCGTCCCAATGGGATTCAAATGGACCCCATCAGGCCCCAAGAACTCGGAAGAGGCAACCTCCAGTTCCCTGTGCCTGACCGCCAGGCCCCCGTTCCTAGCCACAAAACGACCGACCACTCTATTAACTTTCGCCCGCGCCCTATTCAGGCTAGCCACCGACCTTGCCCGCCTCCATTTAAGCCTGGCCACAATGTCCGACCATATGATAAAAATCCCCGGAAATGACGACCAGATTCTCAACAGGTCCAGCTTAATGTCCCTCATCAAGGACCTGGCCGTCCTGCCCCCCAAGTCGTTGCCCCCCACGTGAAGGACTAACACATCAGGGGCCCTATCCAGTTCGACATATTTCTGTAAAAACGGCAGAACTCCCCCCCACAACAACCCACCTTGCCCCAACCACCTCACCTGTGCCTTTTCCCTGGAAAAACCCAATTGCCGCCCATCCAGGCGCACCGCGGCCCTCGCCGCACCCCTCACCACATATGAGTGTCCCAGGATCCAGATTAGGCACGGCGCAGCACCTGAAAAACATAAACAACAAACAAAAACCCCTTACAGCAACAAACCCACCGAAATTACATCAAATGAGGACGCACATATAAACGAAATCTATCAGATTCCCACCGGCCTATCCGCCGTATAGCATCTGGTCCCAGCCCCCACCTTGCAGCCTCTGTAGCAGCCCCAATCCTGAATGAATGGGAACTAAAATCCCCACTACCCCTACCCAGTTTTTTCAATGCCAGCTGGAAAACTCGAATAAACTGAAACCTAGATAAAAATTCACCACCTTCGTGCATCAGCAATGGCCCCCCCATTGCCGGGCGAATAGCCACGTATGCCCTAAAACAAGACACCGGGCACATGCCCGACCCAGCCAACTGCGCCAATCTCACCACAAAACCCCGACCCAACTGATCTGTCTCGGAGCGCCGGACCACACATGTCAAATAACCCCCGTCATCAGTCACATCAGACACCAACAACCCTCCCACCGAGACCTTACTCGGCGCCACCAATTCTGACACCCAAAACGCTCCAAAAAACGCTAATGAAAAAGCAAGCCAAAACAGAACCAGCTCAAAATTCGAAAGACACACCCGGGACAAAACACCACCTAACTCCACTAACAAAGAAAAGGACACCGGCCTCCTGGAGTCCCTAACCTGCAAGCCCCTCCGAAACCCCCTGGCCGCCTTTCTAACCAAAAACGCCTTAGTAGCGTCCTGCATTCCCCGTACCTGAAACCAAAACGCCAAAGCCGACAGCCGCCGGCTAAGTCCGGACCCGGACACCCCGTCCTCATACAACCTCCCCACAAAAAACAAGACTGCCGCCTCCCAATCCCCCACAGACTGCAACACACCCATACCTGCCACCAATTCTTCCCACTCTTTCCAGCACTTACAATAGCCGGCCCAGGTGCTCGCACAGACCGACCGCCTGACAAGCCCAAAAGCCGCCGTTAAACCACTCTCCACAGCTCCTCCGGACATGCGATCCCTTCGACCTCCGCTTCCGGTGCCAACGCCCGAAATCGACCCCACTGGAAACGAGAAAGGGAGTCAGCAATTTCGTTCTGAACCCCAGGAACATGCAAGGCAACAAACTGCGCATTAAGACGCAACCCCCTCAACACCAGCTGCCGCAACAAACGCACAACCGGCGGCGAATTCGCCGTCTGCGCATTAATAGCTTGCACCACCCCCAGATTATCGCACCGAAAGCATACCTTCTTGTCCCGGAGCCTATCCCCCCAAATCTCAACCGCCACTAGAATAGGAAATAATTCCAATAGAGCCAAGTTCCGCACCAGCCCTGCCGACCTCCACTCATCCGGCCATGCACCAACGCACCATTCCCCCTGCCAATATACTCCAAACCCATGGCTCCCCGACGCATCAGTAAACAACTCCAGATCCCAATTAGACACTTGCCCCCCCATGATTACCGACCTACCATTATAGACCTCCAAAAACTCCGCCCACACCGCCAAGTCAGCTCGCAGATCCGCAGTCAGGCGAACATAATGCCGCGGCCTGGTCACCCCCGCGGTCGCAGCCGCCAACCTGCGGCAGAAGACACGCCCCATCGGCATAATGCGACAGGCAAAATTCAGCCTACCCAACAACGACTGCAAGTCCCTAAGTTGCAACTTCCGCATCCCCGCCGCCGACTCCACCGCCTCCTTTAATTCACTCAGTTTATCTTCAGGCAGCCGGCATTCCATGGCCACCGTGTCTATTACCAAGCCCAAAAACTTTAATTGAGTGGACGGCCCCTCCGTCTTGTCGGGCGCCAAGGGCACCCCAAAGCCGGCCGCCACCCTCTCCATAGTCTGCAATAACACCAAACACAACGCAGAACCACCCGGACCCACGAATAAAAAATCGTCGAGGTAATGTAGCACCGAATCAACTTGAGACTCGGCCCGCACTACCCATTCCAGGAACCTGCTAAAACACTCAAACAGTGCGCACGACACCAAGCACCCCATAGGTAAACATTTATCCACAAAATACTCCCCTTCCCAACAACACCCCAACAACCCAAAACTATCCGGGTGCACCGGCAAAAGGCGAAACGCCGCCTCAATGTCTGTCTTAGCCAAGAGAGCCCCCCTCCCATATTTCCGGACCCAAGCCAGCGCTGCATCAAAAGAGGTATACGTCACTGCGCACACCTCCGGATCAATCCCGTCATTCACCGAACCCCCCACCGGATGTGAAAGGTGGTGAATAAGCCGGAATCTATTCGGTTCCTTCTTCGGAACGAGCCCCAAAGGGGACACCCGCAATTCCGGCAAAGGAACCTCCGGAAATGGGCCCGCCATGCGGCCCAACGCCACCTCCTTCAACAACTTCTCCCTAACCACCTCCGGGTGCCGCAGAGCCGACACCAAATTCCTAACCACCCCTTGCGGTTTAACATTGGCCAAAAAAGTATAGGTAAAGGTTCAGCTCACCATAAGCAGCATGCAGACCCAGATCGCAATGAACTCAGCACACCTTCCAGCGGAAGCCACGGAATGAACAAGGGCCGTGTTCCCAGGTATAAAGGATGAAGCAAAAATTAGGAAAATCCGGCTCCCAGGACTGGATAAAAATACTGGCTTTAATGAATCATATTAAAATCCAAAATAGAAAAAAAGAATAGGGTAAAAGCACAAACGAAACGCACCAACGCGTTTCGACTTGTTAACAAGTCTTGATCATGGTCGGACCATGATCAAGACTTGTTAACAAGTCGAAACGCGTTGGTGCGTTTCGTTTGTGCTTTTACCCTATTCTTTTTTTCTATTTTGGATTTTAATATGATTCATTAAAGCCAGTATTTTTATCCAGTCCTGGGAGCCGGATTTTCCTCATTTTTGCTTCATGGTTTAACATTGGCACACGGTATACGAAATCCTAACTCAAACCCCTCCCTCAACAGTCGCGCATCCCCCCTATTTGGGTACCTGTCTAAAAACGGCCCCATCCTTGCCACCCTCACTGGTGTTTCCCCCCTTGTGCTCAATCTCCGATCCCCCTCTCTTCCCCTTTTTAAAACATCTGGACAAACTGTGCGCACCTCCGCAACCGGAGCATTCATGCTTAAAACGGCATCCCTCCCCGAATCGGCATTGCCCCTCATTAAACTGCCAGCAGCACCCTTTACTCGTCCCCGCCGGCCGACCGGACCCAGATCCGGTCGCACCGTCCCCGTCCCGAAAGGACTGGCCCACACCCTTCGGTGCCGCCATCAACCTCATCCAAAGCCCAATGTCTTTATGATCCCAGTGTAAAGAAGGCCTAACCGCCTTCCGCTGCCGGAACTGTTCATCATACCGCAACCAAGCGGTACCCCCATAAACCCTGTACGCCTCCCCCACTGAATCCATGTAACAAAAAAGGCCTGAACAATTCCCAGGCGCTTTCTCCCCAACGATACTGGCTAGGATGGCGAAGGCCTGCAACCAATTGGAAAACGTCCTGGGTATCAACCGATACCGCCGACGCTCCTCCTCTTCCTTCTTAGACTCATCCGGCTTCACCCTGTCTAAATTAAGTTTTTCCAGAGGCAAGAGAGAAAATATCTCCACATACTCATCCTTCCATATTTTCTCCCTGACCTCCGCCTTCAAATGAGCCCCCAGCGGCCCTTCAAAACAGACATAAACCTCCCCCCTAGCCGCATCCGCCAATCTCACCTCATCCCCAGCCTTAGCCGCCGGCGCCCCCACTATCGCACCCCTCCCTATCTCGACCTCAGTACCAACCGCAGCCATCACCACTGCAGACCCCCCACTCCCCCCAGCTGCCTTGTCTGCCGCCACCAACCCCTGCGGACCCAGTCCTGCCTCCCACACAGCAACCGGAGACCCCCTGCTAGACGCGGCCCTGTCCTGCAAAAGGCTTCTAACATCACGCAGCAAAGACTGTAGCCCCTCCCACAAACCCCCCCCTCCCCCCACATTGGACAATGAAGCAGACTCACCAAGCCTCTCTGGCCCCAGGTGACCAGCGGCTGTAGCTCCCGAATCTCCACCATCACCCGATGCAGCAGCTCCCGTAGATCCAGACAGCACGCGGTGGGCAGACCCCGCTGTTGCAGCTCCACGAACATCCGCTCCATCAGCAGAAACACTGCCTCCAGCTGGTGCAGGCGGCTCCACCACACTCCCAGCCACAGACAGTCTGCGTCTTCCTCCTGCCCCGACTCCTCTTGTCTCCACTCTCCTGACAACAGAGGCAAGTCTCTCTCTTGTAGCACTCAAGGCAGGGGAGTCCCGGCCCCTCCCCTCCCCATCACTGCTCAGTTCAGCTGAGCTCACTTCAGACGTGCCCAGGGCCAGACCATTCCCCGACCTCCCCCGTGTAGTATCTTGGCCTCTCCCGTCGTCATGGTGCCCAGACCTCCGGCCCCCATAGTTCCTGGGGGCCTCAGCGATACCGGAAGCCTCTTCCTGGCTCCCTCCAACAGCCACCCGCGTGGTTCGTGCGCCCCTCCGGGCCACTGGAGAAACACTGCGCCTCCTCCCCGACCTCCGGGCCCCCCTCGCTCTCGGAACATCAGAGCGAGGAACAGCCGTATCCTCCAGGTTCGCGTTGCGGCCTCCTCTCCCAGCAGCCGCGACAGCGCCGCTCGTCTCCGCCACCCGCTGCACGCCCGGTGGATTCCTCCCCGCCCCCCTGCCCTCAGGAGTGGGATCGGATCGTGCAGGGGTAGCGGGAGGGTCCCGCAAGGGGCTCGCATGGCGGCGGCGGGTGCGTGGAATTATCTCCGGGCTCAGACGAGAAGGGGGCCTGGATCGGCGGGCACTGGACCTGGGGGCCCCGGATCCCTCTGCAGCGCTCCCGGCCTGAAGACCCTGCAGCTGTGGCACCAGCCAGTCAGCGCCCCTCGCCACTACCTCGTCCCGGACCCTCCGCATCAGATCTTCCAGCGCAGCATCCATGGTAAGCCCAACTTTCTCCCTTGATGTCTCCTCGGCCAGTGGTCACCGTCCCCACTGCCCCCTTTATTTATAACTTACCCTAACTCTCCGCCCCTTGTCCCCCATCTGCCCTCCCTGAACTTTCCCTGACCCCGGACGCTCCAGAGCTGTCCCCTGTCATGGACCCCCTCCCCTCCCATACTGTCCGGTCCGGGGTTGTCTGGATAGGTCATCATCAACATTAGATTGCCAAAGGTCCGACCCCCAGGACTCTTGCCAATCAGCATGCAGTAATTTTTCCGCCACAATGTCCCGTCACAGTATAAGGCCCCCTAATGAATTACGGGCATATACGGGTGCAAACGGGCAGTTACAAAACCCCATAGGCTGCAATGCAATTTAGTCACGGCCGTCAGGGGTTTTGTAACGGCCGGGTTTCGCAGCTGTAGTGACGGAACTTCTGACGGAAGTTCCTAAACGGAAAAATTCATAGTGTGAAAGGAGCCTAAGAAAGAAAAGAAGGGAGAAACCTGAAGCTCACCTGTATGCGGGCGTTTTCCACAAGTTCACCGGCACGAGGGGAGCAGGACGGACTCACCTCCTCTCTGTGAAGTAAGTTCCACCGGTGAAAGTATTCAAAGTGTGTATGCAGATATGAAGAACATAGGTGTGTCCGCACCTCGTTGTGTTTTTTTTCCCTTTAATTTCCTCTGTAGAATACAGCAGCTGTTAAGTAGTGGAATGATTAAGATTTTTTAATAGAAGTTATTTACAAATCTGTTTAACTTTTTGGCACCAGTTGATTTAAAAAAAAAAAATATATATATATATTTTCCACCGTAGTACCCCTTTAACAAATACCAGACTAGACCAAACCTGTGCCTGGGAGTTAATGGGAACCCGCCACTAGATTGATGCTGCCTGAACCCCGAGCAGCATGAAACACTGACAGCCGGCTTCTGTATTACAATTATATAGGATTCACTCTTACTGACTCTGACTCAGTTTGAAAGAAATTATAGTTGTAACTCCATCCAACAACAAGGCCGTGATGGATACATGTCTCCCTATATGTACATACGGAGGACTACCCAGATGACTGCCCCGTCTTAGACTGAAGTTACAACATGTCATAAAGGAAGCCTGTCAGTGTTTTATGCTTCCTGTGGTTCATGCAGCACAAAACTAGTGGTAGCTTCTCTTTAGTGTGGGAATGGGGTGAGTTGAGTATAAATTGAGTATATTTCAAAGAAAGAAGTCCAGGATATTTCCCTGTTTAACCCCTTAACGACGAAGGACATAAATGTACGTCCTGGTGACGTGGTACTTAACACACCAGGACGTACATTTCGATGCCCAGATCATGCGCGGCAGGTCCCGGCTGTTGATCGCAGCCAGGGACCAGCCGGTAATGGCGGACACCCGCGGATGTCCGCCATTAACCCCTCAGATGCCGTGATCAATACAGATCCCGGCATCTGCAGCATCTCGGTCACTTAAATGGATGATCGGATCGCCCGCAGCGCGGCCGCCTGTCCCCTCACCTGCCTTCGCTGTCTTCCGGGAGTCTTCTGCTCTGATTTGCCTTCCCTCAGACCAGAGCAGAAGATGAGCGATAACCCTGATCAGTGCTGTGTCCTATACATAGCACTGAACAGGATTAGCAATCGAATGATGGGGACTATTAAAGGGTAAAAATAAAAGTAAAAAAAAGTAAAAAAATAAAGTTAAAAAAATTTGAAAAACCCCCTCCCCCAATAAAAACGTAAATTGTCCCATTTTCCCTATTTCACCCCCAAAAAGTGTTAAAAATATATTTTATATACATATTTGGTATCGCCGCATGCGTAAATATCTGAACTATTAAAATTATATGTTAATGATACCGTACGGTGAACGGTGTGAACGTAAAAAAAAAAAAGTCCAAAATAGCTGCTTTTTTATAACATTTTATTCCCCAAAAAATTTATAAAAAATGTATTAAAAGTTTTATATAAGCAAATATGGTATCAATAAAACGTAAAGATCACAACGCAAAAAATGAGCCCTCATACCGCCGCTTATATGGAAAAATGAAAAAGTTATAAGTCTTCAAAATATGGGGATTTTAAACGCACTAATTTGGTTAAAAAGTTTGTGATTTTTTTTAAGCACAACAGTAATAGAAAAGTATGTTATCATAGGTATCATTTTAATCGTATTGACCCAAAGAATAAATAACACGTAATTTTTACCGTAAATTGTACGGCGTGAAAACAAAAATTAGCAAAATTGTGGTTTTCTTTTTAATTTCCCCACACAAATAGTATTTTTTTGGTTGCGCCATACATTTTATGGTAAAGTGGGTGATGGCATTACAACCGACAACTGGTCGCACAAAAAACAAGCCCTCATACTAGTCTGTGGATGAAAATATAAAAGAGTTATGATTTTTTGAAGGCGAGGAGGAAAAAACGAAAACGTAAAAATAAAATTGTCTGCTTCCTTAAGGCCCAAATACTTGTCTTCTGCTGTTATGTGCCAGACCCAACAGCTTAGGCAGGCAGATGATAGGAGTAGTGGTGCAGCCTTCCAGGGATTCGTCAACAGGTCAATTCCTGGAAAATAGTTGTAAGCATGGAGGGTCCAACAGAGAAGGAGGTCCGAATAAACTTTTGGTGCAATCCACTGGACCAGACCAACTATTATACTGTCATCAGGATCATCAACTTTATGAGGAATATGGCAGAAGCATAACGCATTTTGAGACTATACCATCTCTTCATCAGCTACAGAGTGAATAGCTACACTGCATCTGATGGCGAAACAATATAGTCTAGAAAGGTGTAAACATTTTTGGCATATTCTTAATAAACTTTATGATCCCGTTGACCACATAATAGTTGGTCTCATCTACTTTATTGTGTCAAAAGTGTATTCAGGCCTCCTATACTGTCTGATCCTCCATCCCTGTTTTTCTGAACATTTCCTATTTTAAAAGACTTGGCAAGTATGCATCAAGGTGCTATGATTCATCTCGCTCCTTCATCCACCGTGTCAACGCATGTACTACTATAAGCCATGTAATCTGCAGTTAATTAGTACAATCATGAAATGCAATTAACAGCAAGGGAATGATAAGATTCTCTTCATACACCAGAAATGGTGTATCTCCACAAGGAGAGTACTTACCTTATGTGACAGGCCTCTCACCAGCCAAGCCAGAACACCCTGTTCTGTACTGACAAGGGGCAAAATCCCCGAAACGCTTCTCGGCCTTTTGGCTAAGATCAAGTGCAGTATCTGTTCTTATCAGTTTCATACTGGTGGCAGGCGACGCCGGTGGGGAGCAGGTGTACCAGAGCGTTCCGGGGATGGTTCTGAGGAATCAGCTTGACAGTTGCCCCGACGTGACCTGTTTCCTCCGGGTCTCGCCATGAGGCTGAGAGGGTCTAGAGCCAAGGTACTTTTGTGCGTCTGGGAGTGGTGACCCTGAGGTGCTGAAACTCACTGGGTATACTGGCTCACTGAGTGGAAGCATTGGCACCATTATCTCTTCACCTTGTGGCACTCACCTCTTGATTCCCGGCCTTCTGGCTAGGATCAGAGAAATTTTTATAGATTTGTCTCACTGTGTCCCTTTTTGCATGTTGTGTGTCCACAGAACTTGTCAGGATGCGGTAGCCCTTCTGGGTGTCCCTCCTGGCGGTCTGGGGGAGTTGTGTGTGGCCATTAGGTTCCGCACCTCCCTGCATACACCCCGGGTACTCTGGCTTTGGCAGGGTACCAACCGCTAACGCCAAGGGGGTCTTGCGATAGACCGCATCCTCTGTGCACGTTTTTTTAGTGTAACACGTTTGCACTTTTTCTGGCACCTTGGGTGATTCGAGAGCACATTCCTCGGTTCTTAAAAAAAAAAAAAGCTGTCTGCAGATGGGTCCACTTCCCTTCTGGGGAGATTTCTGGCTTGGCATTAAATCCTGATCAGTCTCTGGGACTCCGTAACGTGAGCTAAAGCTGATTTTTTGGGAATGCTAGCTGTGAAGGTGGAGTGATGAGCAGCTTTGCATATTCCTTTTCCCAGAATGCCCATGGAATGCTAATGGCCTTTAAATCTCCACACACCAGAAATGGTGCCTCTCCACAAGGGGAGTACTTACCCCTTTTGCCGAAGCCAGAACACCCTGCTCTGTACTGATGAGGGGCAAAAACCCCAAGACAGTGCTGTTACAGCCTATTTAGAGACTATACCATCATGGACAGCCTGGACGTCGGTGAAGAAGAGGATTAACCCCCTCTCCTTCCCCGTTCTCCCCTTGTATGTCTTTGTCTTTGTGATCTCCCCTCCCTACTCTTTTTTTCCCATCCCCCTTCCTCTATCGCAGTCCCCTATGCCTTTTTGTCTGACGTTGTTTTTGATAATGTTTTATGATGCATGCAGGAGTGTTAGTGTAGCCTGTGGTACGATGTATAGCGTAGGGAACTTGTGATGTATATTGTGCTATGTATGGTGAATGTGTTATTTACTGTATAAGTTATTGACGTTTGATTGCTAATAGAGTTACAGTGGTCCCTCAACATACGATCGCATGTTGAGGGATCCATGCAATGTAAAGTATGGGACAGTGGTCTACAACCTGCGGAACTCCAGATGTTACAAAACTACAACACCCAGCATGCCCGGACAGCCGTTGGCTATCCGGGCATGCTGGGTGGTGTAGTTTTGCAACATCTGGAGGTCCGCAGGTTGTAGACCACTGTTAGAGGAAGTTGTTCTCACCTGTCCCCGCCGCTCCGGACCGTCACCGCTAGTCACCGCTGCCCGGGATGTCGCTGTCCATCGCTGTCGCCGCGTCCCCGAGGTGTCCCCGACGCTCCGGCAAGGCCTCTCCTTCCCCGGCATCCTCGCTCTCCGTCGCTGCCATCATGTCACTACGCACGCCGCTCCTATTGGATAACGGGACGGCGTGCGCAGCGACGTGATGACGATGATGGAGAGCGCCGACGATGCAGGGGATCCTGAAGAGGACGCGCCGGAGCCCCGAGGACAGGTAAGTGATCGTCAGCGAACCACACGGGGCACCGTAAACGGCTATCCGGTGGCCGCTGAAGCAGTCTGCGCTGCCGGATAGCCGTTTATGCGATGGCCCCGACATACAAAAGCATCGTATGTTGATGCTGCCTTCAACATGTGATGGCCTCTGAGAGGCCATCGTATGTTGAAATTATCGTATATCGGGGCCATCGTCGAGGGGGGGGTCACTGTATTTTCATTTTTTTAAAACAGCGCTGTCTGCAGATGTGTCCTCTTTCCTTCTGGGTAAGTTTATGGCTTGGCATTAAATTCTGATCAATCTCAGAGAATCTCTGTAATTGGTGCTAAAGCTGATGTTTAGACAATGCTACCTGTGACGGTGGTGTGAGGAGCTGCTTTGCATATTCCTTTGCCGCCACTACACAAATAAATACAATCGCCACCCTACCTATATGTACAACACTATCCTGTCTGTATAGACATCGAGTATCAGCGTCCTCACTAGAGATGAGCGAACTTACAGTAAATTCGATTCGTCACGAACTTCTCGGCTCGGCAGTTCATGACTTTTCCTGCATAAATTAGTTCAGCGTTCCGGTGCTCCCGTGGGCTGGAAAAGGTGGATACAGTCCTAGGAGACTCTTTCCTAGGACTGTATGCAGGAAAAGGCAGCAACCGCCGAGCCGAGAAGTTCGTGACGAATCGAATTTACTGTAAGTTCGCTCATCTCTAGTCCTCACCTTCAAAAGCAATCATTAGCAATTCCCCCCTTAAAATAATTATCGGTAGAGATTCGAGCACAAGAGGTGACATAGCAACTTTTATTGATGCGCCGCTCGGAAAAATCGGAACTTTCCAGGTATTTAAACACATTATTAAGATCTGTGAAGATTTGGTGCACCAACACTCAGGTATCACCCGACTCCATTACGACCTGATTAATTAACCTGTTTAACATGTAAAAGTTAGCGCCTTGTCATTACAATCTATGGGAATAACTAATGAGGCTCTATGAAATAATTTGTTCCTCAATTAAAAAAGCGCGGCTCTTGTCTCATTATTTCAGCTTCCTGTTATCGCGGCCGTCGTCAGCGGAGCGCTGTGTGCAGGATCACCGAGGCTGTTTTCATAAAATACAATATTACCTTTTGTAAGAAATTATGGTTTTTAATAAAATATGTAAATGGTGCGGCGCTGGGAGAGCGAACAGCAGTAATCATTTCATACAATACCTGTTTTATTTTTTCTAATATATGCTAATTACGAAAGGTTCAGTGCTTGCAGGAATTAGACGCTACGCGCGGAATATAGCAACGCGGTAAATCACGCCGGCCTCTTGTATAACATCAGCTGCAGTGCAAACAGTGAGCAAAGCAAAGTAAATTAAATATATTACACTGTATAATGAGCCAAACTCCGGGAATGCTTTCTTGTTTCTGTAGTGGAGCTGCCAAACCTACGCTTAAAGGGACCGACTGTTTAATACAACTCCTTTTTATTTGCCCTGTGGCAGCATGTTAAAGGGGTATTCCAGGATTATTTTTTTATTTGACTGTGCTACAGGGGCTGTAAAGTTATTGTAGTTCGTAATATGATGTCTGTACCTGTGTGTGTTGGTGGTCTCACAATTCTTCTGTGATTTTTGTCCCAATAGCAGCATAAAAAATGACACAGGTCTCAGGTTTTCCCAGGTTTCAGTGCGACCGAGACATGACATCACTAGTAAGGTGTGCAAAGGGAGCCTGTCCTGCTTCAATGGGTGGAGCGACCGCTGGGTGGGAGAAATCATTCTGCAACTAATTGTAGTTTTGCAACAGCTGGAGGCACCCTGGTAAGAAAACACTGGACTTTCGTATGGAATGCATCTCATTTGTGTTTCAATGGGTGGCTGATGTGTGGGAGGGAGAAAAGTGACTTCACACTTACAAGGAATTATGGTATATGTACAGTACAGACCAAAAGTTTGGAAACACCTTCTCATTCAGAGTTTTCTATGAAAATTGTAGATTCACATTGAAGGCATCAAAACTATGAATTAACTAACACATGTGGAATTATAGACACAACAAAAAAGTGTGAAACAACTGAAAATATGTCATATTCTAGGTTCTTCAAAGTAGCCACCTTTTGCTTTGATTATTGCTTTGCAGCACCCTCTTGGCATTCTCTTGTTGAGATTCAAGAGGTAGTCACCTGAAATGGTTTTCACTTCACAGGTGTGCTGGTGTGGAGGAAGAGGTGTGATGGTGTGGGGGTGCTTTGCTAGTGACACTGTTGGGGATTTATTCAAAATTGAAGGCATACTGATCCAGCATGGCTACCACAGCATCTTGCAGCGGCATGCTATTCCATCCGGTTTGCGTTTAGTTGGACCATCATTTATTTTCCAACAGGACAATGACCCCAAACACCTCCAGGCTGTGACCAAGAAGGAGAGAGATGGGGTGCTGCGCCAGATGACCTGGCCTCCACAGTCACCGGACCTGAACCCAATTGAGATGGTTTGGGGTGAGCTGGACCACAGAATGAAGGCAAAAAGGGCCAACAAGTGCTAAGCATCTCTGGGAACTCCTTCAAGACTGTTGGAAGACCATTTCAGGTGACTACCTCTTGAAGCTCATCAAGAGAATGCCAAGAGTGTGCAAAGCAGTAATCAAAGCAAAAGGTGGCTAGAACCTAGAATATGACATATTTTCACACTTTTTTTGTTATGTCTATAATTCCACATGTGTTAATTCATAGTTTTGATGCTTTCAGTGTGAATCTACAATTTTCATAGTCATAAAAATAAAGAAAACTCTGAATGAGAAGGTGTGTCCAAACTTTTGGTCTGTACTGTAGTTTGAGAGAACAAACTCCAACAGCCTGTGCACAACCAGATAGCCACAAAATTATGGTAATCTCACAGCATAGCCATTTAGCCACAAGACAAGCACAAATCCTTCCTAAGCATGTCCATTATTGTCTGCAAGGTATGTACTAAAATCACCTTATGGGGGAGAACCCCTTAAAAGGGGAAGTGTCATGTATTCCATATGAGGTTCGTTCATGAGAGGTAATTCTGCAAAAGAAAAATCCTACATTTGCTATTTTTTTCTAATAGTAAATTGGATGTGAGTCCTATAAAAGGGTATTCCAGAAAATGTATTTCTGTCTAACTAACCTCAGGGCTATACTTACCTCCCTCCCTTACCACGCTCCCTTGCCACCACTACTTGTGTTGGTTTTGGCATAAGGACCTGTCTGCTTAGCCAAACAATCAGGACACCATTGGGAGTGTCCTTGTGGTCCACGCTGACACAAGGAAGTGCTTTGCAGCTGGGACAAACACCAAAACAGCAACAGGGGAGGGCAGGGGAGTGAACTAGGTAAGTAAAGTAATTTTTTTCTATTTTACTGCTCCCTAAGCTAAAAATGAATGGGAGTTATAAAATGATTTAAAGGGTACCTCTCATCAAAAAAAACTTTTGATATATTATAGATTAATGTATGCAGAATAACTTTACAATTGCATGTTATTAAAAAATATGCTTCTTTCTATTTAATTTTCCACTTTGAAGAAATGACCACTAGGGGTCTCCCTACCAGTCCTGGCAGCAAGCATTTCAGACTCATGCTGGAGTCCTTAACACTACGAACTGCCAGTCTGCTTTGTTTACAAAGGAGAACACTCAGAGCTGCCAGCCTGCTTTGTTCACAGCCTGTTTGGCTGTGAACAAAGCAGGCTGGCAGCTCTGAGTGTTTAGGACTCCAGCATGAGTCAGAAATGCTTGCTGACAGGACTGATCGGGAAAAATACAATAGAAAGAAGCATATTTTTCATTAACATGCTATTGGAAAGTTATTCAACATTCATTAATCTAAAATATATCAAAAGTTTATTTGATGAGAGGTACCCTTTAACCCCTTAAGGACGCAGGACGTAAATGTACGTCCTGGTGAGGTGGTACTTAACGCACCAGGACGTACATTTACGTCCTAAGCATAACCGCGGGCATCGGAGCGATGCCCGTGTCATGCGCGGCTGATCTCGGCTGCTGATCGCAGCCAGGGACCCGCCGGCAATGGTCGACGCCCGCGATCTCGCGGGCGTCCGCCATTAACCCCTCAGGTGCCGGGATCAATACAGATCCCGGCATCTGCGGCAGTTCGCGATTTAAATGAACGATCGGATCGCCCGCAGCGCTGCTGCGGGGATCCGATCATTCATAACGCCGCACGGAGGTCCCCTCTCCTTCCTCCATGCGGCTCCCGGCATCTCCTGCTCTGGTCTATGATCGAGCAGACCAGAGCAGAAGATGACCGAAAACACTGATCTGTTCTATGTCCTATACATAGAACAGATCAGTATTAGCAATCATGGTATTGCTATGAATAGTCCCCTATGGGGACTATTCAAGTGTAAAAAAAAATGTAAAAAAATGTAAAAGTAACAGTAAAAAAAAAGTGAAAAATCCCCTCCCCCAATAAAAAAGTAAAACGTCCGTTTTTTCCTATTTTACCCCCAAAAAGCGTAAAAAACATTTTTTATAGACATATTTGGTATCGCCGCGTGCGTAAATGTCCGAACTATTAAAATAAAATGTTAATGATCCCGTACGGTGAACGGCGTGAACGAAAAAAAATTAAAAAAGTCCAAAATTCCTACTTTTTTAATACATTTTATAAAAAAAAAAAATTATAAAAAATGGATTAAAAGTTTTTTATATGCAAATGTGGTATCAAAAAAAAGTACAGATCATGACGCAAAAAATGAGCCCCATACCGCCGCTTATACGGAAAAATAAAAAAGTTAGAGGTCATCAAAATAAAGGGATTATAAACGTACTAATTTGGTTAAAAAGTTTGTGATTTTTTTTAAGCGCAACAATAATATAAAAGTATGTAATAATGGGTATCATTTTAATCGTATTGACCCTCAGAATAAAGAACACACGTCATTTTTACCATAAATTGTACGGCGTGAAAACAAAACCTTCCAAAATCAGCAAAATTGCATTTTTCGTTTTTATTTCCCCACAAAAATAGTTTTTTTTTGGTTGCGCCATACATTTTATGATATAATGAGTGATGTCATTACAAAGGACAACTGGTCGCGCAAAAAACAAGCCCTCATACTAGTCTGTGGATGAAAATATAAAAGAGTTATGATTTTTAGAAGGCGAGGAGGAAAAAAATGAAAACGTAAAAATTAAATTGTCTGAGTCCTTAAGGCCAAAATGGGCTGAGTCCTTAAGGGGTTAAAAAAAAAAAAAACATTGGTAGCTTCAGAAAATCATCAGGCGATGGAGTACTGCCCTAAAGTCCAAGGAGTGTCAGGAGAACTAAATGCAGAGCTGTAACTACATACTTATTTAGGCATCAAGCAATACAATGCAGTTGATTTTAATGGTGATCCTGTGAAAATATCTTATCCCCTATCCACAGGATAGAAGATAACTATCTTAATGTGGAGGGTCTAACTACTGGGACATCCCCTGTTATCTCAAGAATGGGGCCCCAGATCTCAGAAAGAGCTCATGCTATGGACTGCATTCATTTGTTTTGTAGCACCGGAGAGTGCTGTACTTCGGTATCTTATGTGATCCTACAGAAGTGAATGGATCACATGCTTTCTCTGAGAGCTGTGGCCCCCTGCAACCCCTGCACCTGACATCCCCTATAAAGGGGTATTCCAGGACAAAACGTTGTTTTATATATCAACTGGCTCCGGAAAGTTAATCAGATTTGTAAATTACTTCTATTAAAAAATCTTAATCCTTCCAATAGTTATTAGCTTCTGAAGTTGAGTTGCTGTTTTCTGTCTAACTGCTTTCTGATGACTCACGTCCCGGGAGCTGTCCAGCTCCTATGGGGATATTCTCCAATCATGCACAGCTCCCGGAAAGTGACATCATCAATGAGCAGTTAGACAGAAAACTTCAGAAGCTAATAACTATTGGAAGGATTAAGATTTTTTAATAGAAGTAATTTACAAATCTGTTTAACTTTCCGGAGCCAGTTGATATATATCAAAAAAATTTTTTGCCTGGAATATCCCTCCAACCTTCTGCTGTCCCTACCCCAGTCTACACCACAAAGCTGACAAGTGAGCTGCCAAAAACAGGAAATATAAGCTGATTGTGCTCCAGTGTTTACTAAGGAAAACTAGAATTGTTTTTGTATGGAAAGCCGTGTACATAAGCAACATAGTATACAGTCCACGTCAGCTATATATAATGCATAATGCTTTGTAGCAAAGGGTCTCATTCTCAATTAGAAGCCAAAGTCTAAACTCTACTTGCATAGGAAGCATACAGGAAAACTGACCAGCACTAACCTGCATATAGAGGATTATAGCACAGGTGACCCCTATTCTAACAATCTTTACCTGATTTACATTGCTTTTGTAGCAAGCACAGCGCATGCGCATACAGACGGCAGCAACAGGAGGAGGTAAATTTAACTTACATTCCTTGTGTGGCAGCCTTAGCACAAGCGCACACAGACGGCAGCAACAGGAGGAGGTACATTTAATTCACATTGCTTGTGTGGGGGGGCCACAGCGCATGTGCATTTACAGAGGCAGGAGGATGTAAATTTAATTTAAATTGCTTGTGTGACGTCACAGACGGCAGCAGCAGGAGGAGGCAAATAACATTTATATCACTTGTGTGGTGGCCACTGTGCATGCTCATACAGACAGCAGCAGCAGGAGGAGGTAAATTAACTTAACATCCCTTGTGTGACAGCTTTAGTGCATGGGCATACAGATGGCAGAAACAGGGGGAGGGACATTTAATTTAAATCCCTTGTGTGGCAAACACAGTGCATGCTCATACAAATGGCCGCAACAGGAGGAGGTACATTTAATTTAAATTGCTTGTGTGGTGGCCACGGCGCATGCACATACAGATGGCAGAAACAGGAGGAGGCAAATATAATTTATGTTGCTTGCGTGGTGGCCACTGCGCATGCACATAGAGATGGCAGAAACAGGAGGAGGTAAACTTAATTCACATTGCTTGTGTGGAGGCCACAGTGCATGCGCATACATACTCCAGAAGTAGGTGGAGGCAATTTTAATTTACATCCCTTGTGTGGAGGAAACGGCGCATGCGCATACAGACAGCAGGAGCAGGAGGAGATAAATTAAATTTACGTTGCTTGTGTGGCAGCCACAGCACATGCGCATATAGACAGCAGCTGCAGCAGGGGGCGGTAAGTCAAATTTATATTGTTTATGTGGCGGCCACAGCGCATGTGCATACAGACGGCAGCAGCAGGGGGAGCTAAATTGAATTTATATTGCTTGTGTGGTGGCCACAGTGCAGTCCTTTTTTAACTTTATACTACTGGATAACATGTATAACCTTCGCATCTATGGTGAATATCCATTTTATTTTAGTCCAACTTTGATCTTTTAGAAAGTTTTTGATCTTTGGTTTACAAATGATTCTTTTTTCTTTTCTTTTTTTTTTTTGTGACCTTTAATGTGTCGCCTACCTGCCGTACGGTAACACAAATGACAGATGTTGTATAAACAAGAAACTATTTTAATAGACTGTTTCAAAAGCGTTTTCCAGTCAATTCAGTGTTTTCTCCAGCTTGTTATGAGATAAAGAATACACACTCGGCTTGTGCTTTGTTACATATTCAAAGGTTGTAAGATTATCCCAGGTAAACACAATTTTCATCTTACCATGTATTAACCTTTGGAGAGAAAAAAAGCAAAGAGGTCTGTCGAATGCTGATACGCCATAAAGGAAGACGATAAGAGTCTTATCAACGGGAGCTATTTTAATATGCTTCCAATTTATAGACCTGTCTGCTCCATCTACGTCGCACAAAGGAGACAGTAATATGTATTTTTCTGTATAGAAACACGAACAGAGAGCTTCACATTTATACAGGTGCCCGAATTATCATAACACTAGAGAGCAATTATATCGTAATGACCAAAATCAAATGGATCTCACGTGCCAATCTGCAGCTGAATGTTTATGTATTATGTCTATAGAGTGACTGATGGTTTACTTCTCAAAGCAAAATGACTTTGACAGCTATAGGTAGAACAAGGACGGATGTAGCAGAGCTGAGTTGCTCAATACGCATAAATAAGTACCTCCAGTTTTGGAATAAGGAGTAAGCAGCATAAGAACTGGGGTGCAGGTATACATGGGGCAATATTTTAATATCTCTTATTAAAGTGTTTATCCAACATAAGGCAACTTTACTAATTACCTATCAGCCAGTAATGGACATGCTTACAAAGGATCTGTGCTTGTGTTGGTGGTAAATTACCGTGTCCTGTGTCCCCCATCACACTGCTGGCTTGTTTGTGTGAACTGGCTATTTCCTGTTTCTTTGTCCTCCATCAAACTACAATCCCCTGAAACCATTGTTTCTAGCTGGGCTTATCTCCCTCCCACACAATACCACCCCACCCAATGAGGCACAGCTATGCTCCCTTCCATATGTACTGTGCTTGAAGTTAAAATTCCCTGCAACCCTGTGGAGAATGATCTCCCTCCCACAAGGCGGTCGCTCCACTCATTAAGGCTAGGATTCCACTTGTTTTTTTTCTGGCAGTTTTTGGAAAACTGCCACTGCAGTTTTTGAACCAAAGCCAGAAGTGTATTCAAAAGGAATAGGACATATAAAGGTAGGACTTATACTTCTCCGCCCTTATGGATCCACTTCTGACTTTGGCTCAAAAACTGCAGCGGCAGTTTTCCAAAAACTGCCAGAAAAAAAAAGTGGAATCCTAGCCTAAAGCTTAGCCACACTCCCTTTCATCACCTGACTAGTGATGTAATGTCTTGGGCCGCACTGCAACCTGGAAAAGGCTCGAGATGACACTGATTTTTATGCTGCTAATAATGAACTTTGGGGCAAAGATCACATAATAATTGTGAAACCAGCCATCAAACACAGGTACAGTCACTATATTATGAACTACACTAACTTTTCAGCCCTGTAGCACAGAAAAATAATTTAAAAAAAACTGGAATACCCCTTTAAATGGGTTGTCTTAACTGGACAACTCATGGTCATAGACAATTATAGAAATGGAATCTAGATAAAAATGTATATGTTGTTGGGGCCTGTAAAAAAAAACATACTTACCTACCTCATGTTCCCAGCACCTCCGGCTTCGTCCCCCAATGCTTCTGTCTCTCTTCTGCTTTTGAAAAGGGTAACTGCCCACTCAGTCAATCACTGGCCATGAGCAGTGATTGGCTGAGTAGGCAGGTCCTGTACTGAACCCTCGTCTTGGAAGCAGGAAGAAGACAGAAGACCAGGGGACAAGAAGGAGCTGAACAGGAAAAGTGGGAGACCAACAGGGAAATGGAGGGTAAGGAAGTATGCTGTAATACCCCCATATGGACCTCATAAAGGTGGTCTTCCAATTAGAACCCTTGTGGTAGCAGCCTTGGGGTGTAGGGTAGTTGGGGTGTTGCTTCGGTATATGAGGGGTTAACTTAACCCCTGTCACTCGTGACGCCAGGGTGAGGGTTAATACGCTGAGGTGAATATTTGGCCTATCGCCACCCTTCCCAGAAACGATAGGTGCGTGCTTAAATGAATGAAGGTCCACAATAGGTATGAACTTGTATGAACTTTACTGAAATACTTGCGGTACATCCAATTAACAGCAACAGTCTTAGCAATACAGTCTCTATGTAGTACGGCAGTGATTGACAGATGCCGCGGACCATTAGCTTATCCAATGACTAGCAGAATTAGGATTGATGCAGAGATCCGTCCGGATTTAGGGGTCTGTTTAGGTCCGGTGATCTTGCAGACTTAACAGGGATTGAGGTAACTCACAGCTTCGTAAGGATGGCCGTTGCCGCAAGGCTTGGGCCTGGTCACTGCTGATGACACCTGCGTAGATCCTCCTCTATCAGCAACCCACAAGGAAAGAGAGAGACTAATAGCCGCCTCACCCTTATATGGGCAGGGGCAGGGCCGTTTTGGATTGGTCCATAGCAGCTGTCACTCACCGTTACAACGCATGGTGGGTGATCACCTGACTTTCTCCAAAGGTCCTTGAACCATAAAACCATAGAGTTTTGGAACGCATCACGTGACCCGCAGGTCCTGCGACACAACAACCAGGTAAGTATACTTTATTTACATATATATATATATATATATATATATATATATACATATATCAAATCTGAATAATTTTAACTATGACAGGGGTGACAAGGGGCTAACTATTGATGAGGACCCCACCGGTACCTAGGGACTCTGACTTTGGGGACCTCACCACAAGGTAACGGATGCGATCCGGTGCCGGGACACCACACCCTGTTTTTGGGGAGAGCCACTGCAAAAAGCAACTTCTGTTTGGACGGTCTTCCCAACCAGTGTGATTCCAGGTGTTGCAAAACTACATCTCCCAGCAAGCCCGGACAGCCAAAGGCTGTCCGGGCATGCTGGGAGATGTAGTTGTGCACCAGATCTAGATGTTATTTGTCCCTCTCTGTGCTATTTTTTATTTTTTTTAAATAAACTTACAATAGAACACCATTGTCTTATCCATGAAGAATGACGTTCTTATAATTTCCTCGCCGTGTATCTGATATCCCAGGTACCGTATCTTGTATACACGTAAGATAAGATAACGGCAGATGCAAGGGAACGGTTCCAGAATATGATCAATGAACTCAATTATGGCCTCATTGTGAGTCTTTTAACCTCCCTTTCCCGGTGATTCATGGTTACTGCCACACCTAACCACTCTCCAAAAAAAAAAAAAAAACCTCTTCTCTATAAATAAGGTGCTCCGCAGATATGATTCCCATTTTTACAGCTTCCACCAGGTCCCGGCGGAATTCTTCGCAAGGTTAGTTGATAATGCATTCCTACCACCCATACATTATTAATGTTTACTGCTCTCCAAGGTGTCAGAGACAAATAGGGAGCACAACTTGGTGACTAGTGGGGAATGTATTTTTTAGTCATGCTTGAAATTTTCAATTCATTCTGCTCGTTGAGGATTTTGCTGGAGCCATCACAAAAAAAAATTTTTTTTTTTTGTTTATTTCTTTTTTTTTTCTTTTTTTTTTTCTTTCTTTCTCAAGCTCAAGAATCTATGGAAAGATTGTGAGTCAGGGATTTCCCCAGGAGACTAACAGGGGGGGGGGGGGGGGGACTAGTGCAAAAAGTACCGTTTGATGTTTCCAGTAGTGCGGAAGTCGTTGTTTTTCCTCCCATGTTGTAAGTAGTATATCTGACTCCAAATTGACTGAGCGGTCAACTAAATTACAATGTTTTAATGGGACTGTACATTCCTGCCGCTGAACTCTCAGGAAAAAGAAAAAAAAAAGAAAAATAGAAGGAAAACTCACAAACTATGCCATGAGAATTTAATTTTTTTTTATTTATGTATTTTATTATTAATTTAATTAATTAATTTAATTTAATTTAATTTAATGCATTCATTCATTTATTCATTAATTTATTCAGTTTTATTAATTTTTATTTTCTTTATGTATTTAATTAATTAATGAATTACCGTATTTTTCGCCCTATACGACGCACCGGCATATAAGACGCACCCAATTTTAAAGGTGCAAAATCTAGAAAAAAAAGTTTCTGAACCCAACAGTGATCTTCAACCTGCGGACCTCCAGATGTTGCAAAACTACAACTCCCAGCATGCCCGTTGGCTGTCCGGGCATGCTGGGAGTTGTAGTTTTGCAGCATCTGGAGGTCCGCAGGTTGAAGACCACTGGATAGGAGGTAATACTCACGTGTCCCCGCCACTCCGGACCAGTCACCGCTGCCCTGGATGTCGTCCTCCATCGCTGTCGCCGCGTCCCCGTGGTGTCCCCGACGCTCCGGACGTCTTCTTCCCTGGGATCCACGCTCTCTGTTGCCGTCATCACGTCGCTACGCACGCCGCTCCTATTGGATGACGGGACGGCGTGCGCGACAACGGGATGGCGTCGAAGGAGAGCACCGGCCATGCAGGGGATCCCGGCACGGAGCAGACACCGAGGAGGCAGGTAAGGTCCCTCCCGGTGTCCTGTAAGCTGTTCCGAACGCCGCAATTTCACCGCGGTGGTCCAGAACAGCCCGACTGAGTAGCCGGGTGTCACTTTCCCTTCAGACGCGGCGGTCAGCTTCGATCGCCGCATCTGAATGGTTAATACAGGGCATCACCGCGATCGGTGATGTCCTGTATTAGCCACGGGTCCCGGCCGTTGATGGCTGCAGGGACCGCCGCGATAGGTGTGTATTCGCCATATAAGACGCACCAACTTTTGGGGAAGTGCGCCTTATACGGCGAAAAATATGGTAATTAATTTATTTAATATTATTTATTTCTATTTTCTTTTCTTCTGTTTGTAAAATTTACATATTGAAAACCTGTTAGATAAATGCTGTAGAAGGATTTGAAGGGTTCAGTAGACATGGATGGATTGTCTTGTCTTCATTGAGATCACAATTTTTTGGTCTGTCTGTTCACACGATGCTTGTGTCTTTTTTTCAGACATATAGGGAGAACTGTAGTCGATGATTGCCGAGTGCTAGACTCGTGTCTCTTCAGAACTCCCATAGAAATCAATCGAGCGCATGCTGTCTACCGCACGCGCTCCTCAGTCAGAGCCGGGGCCCGTTCCGGAGACCGCTGTCTGACCCCCTACGATCAGCTCCTTATCCTCTACTTATCCTATGGATAGGAGATAAGTTAATTTGGGCTGCAGTACCCCTTTAAAGGGCACCTAACACCTATGGACTGTCAAAGTGAAGAACTGAGACCCTCACCAATTGGTAAAATGATTGAGCAGAAGAGCTCAGCTGGGCACTGTGCCCATTTGTTTCTGCTCAACCCTGCTACAGTTGTGCATGGAGAGTAGCATGGGAAGCATACGGTTATATACAAAGCCTATAGACTTTCACTGTGTTTGAAGGTAGGTATTCTGTGAAGTTTAGTCAGTGTAGCCAAACAGATTGTAGCAGTCGGGAATCCACATTACTGTGGTCACATTACTGTGGATTGTCACTGTGTCTACGTTTGTGTTATTTTATGTAAACTAGAATTGGTCTGGCTGCTGTAGCCCTTCTGGGCAGAGGGCCCCAATGCAAAATCTACAACTGGGCCCCATATGCCAATTATATTACTGGTCTCTAATGGAGCAGATGTTCTTGGGGCCCCCTTAGGCACCAGAGCCCCAGTGCAACTGCTACCTCTATAGCTACGCCCATGCTTCTGAGTGTCCCTACTGCCAGTCTAGGGGATGTGTTTGTGACCATTAAAGGGGTACTCCACTGGAAAAAAAAATGTAATCAACTGGTGCCAGAGAGTTAAACAGATTTGTAAATAACTTCTATTTAAAAATCTTAATCCTTCCAGTATTTTTCAGCTGCTGTATCCTCCGCAGGAAGTTCTTTTCTTTTTTAATTTCTTTTCTGCCTGACCACAGTGCTCTCTGCTGACACCTCTGTCCATGTCAGGAACTGTCCAGAATTGGAGCAAATCCCCATAGAAAACCTATCCTGCCTTAAACAGTTCCTGACATGGACAGAGGTGTCAGCAGAGAGCACTGTGGTCAGACTGGAAAGAACTACACAACTTTCTCTGGACCATACAGCACCTAACTACTGGAAGGATTAAGATTTTTTTTAATAGAAGTAATTTACAAATCTGGACAGAAAGAAAAAGAATGTGTGCAGCTCACAACCAAGTCTCCGAGGCTTAATGCGGCTAAAAGACTGATCCCCACCAATCAAAATTAACAAATAATTAATACAAAATTAACTGCACCTCAAGGACACTACCCTACTGGGTACACAATAAAAAATAAGTGGAAAACAGTTTGTTTGAAAAAAATGGAAATATTTATTAAAATACAATAAAAAGTTACCTATATAAAATAAACATAAAATATAACATATTGATTAGAGCGAAAATGTTACAATTCTAACGCCATTGGGCCTTAATGGCAAAAAATTGAAAAATATATGTGGCACTGCCAATTATATAAAAGTCAGCAATACTGTTTGGTACAAAAAAGCCTATAATCCGGAAGAGACTGGTGATCCGGCAATTAGATGTTAAATGTATTTAAGTCTCTGCGGAGATTTAAATATGCTGCCCATAGTCTTTGCACAAATATATGGTTTTCTCAGCGTGTCCTAGAGCCGCTGGTCCCGGCTATTTTTTGCCATTAAGGCCCAATGGCGTTAGAATTGTAACATTTTCACTCTATCAAAATGTTAGAGTTTATGTTTATTTTATATAGGTAACTTTTTATTGTATTTTAATAAATATTTCCATTTTTTTCAAACAAACTGTTTTCCACTTATTTTTCATTGTGTGCCCAGTAGGGCAGTGTCCTTGAGGTGCGGTTCATTTTGTATTTATAATTTACAAACCTGTTTAACTTTCTGGCACCAGGTGATTTAAAAGAAAATGTTTTCCAGCGGAATACCCCTTTAAGTTCATCACCTCCCTGCCATGCCCCAGATATCCCTGCTTCGACCAGGATGCCAAACCGGTTTTACTGGCTCCTTGGTGACAACCTGGCTAATGCCTAGTTATTCGGCAAAAGGGGACATTGTACCTGGAGCCGTGCAGGTGCCTTTTGGCTCGGAGGCGAAGGGTTTTGGTTTATTGGGGGGCCTCTCTACTTTGAGATGTTTCATTTAGTGAACACACTTTGCAGTTTTTACTTGTCATAGAAATATGGAGACTCAAGAAATAAAAACAATATTTTCCATTTTGCTAATGAATTAGTTACCTCTATTTGTACGTGGTCTACACCGTGATCTTGGGTTATTAGGTTACCAGAAATGGAGTAGCAAAAACATATGGTCCCTCTCAAGTTGTCTAAATCAGATCAATAGTTCTTCCAAGCATTGCACGGCCCAGAGAGGGGACTGGAAATTGAAGCCCTCAGCATGAGACAAGGTTGTAGCATTCGGTGTCACAGACATAAAACTAATTGTCTGGGCTTTCGATTGATGACTGACATTGCATTGGGGGTCCGGAGAGAGAGGTAGGGTCAGAATTCAGAAAAGGGTTTTCCTATATTTTTTAAAAGCCAATTTTGTAACATAAAGATGTATTGCTCTAAATCTCGATTTTGTTGAAGAATAAACTCTGTATAGATCAGTGGTCTCAAACTGTGGCCCTCCAGATGTTGCAAAACTTCAAGTCCAAGCATGCCCGGACAGCCAATGGCATGCTGGCAGTTGAAGATTTGCAACATCTGGAGGGCCACATTTTGAGACCACTGGTATAGATAGATAGTGCATAATTTTTCTATCTATCTAGCGACCAACCTACCTGACTATCTCATATCTGTCTATCTGTCTACATGTCTACCTGTCTACCTACCTACCTACCTACCTATCTATCTACCTACTTATCTGTCTCATATCTGTCTGCCCATCTGTCTATCTATCTCATATCTACCTATCTATCTATCTCATATCTACCTATCTGTTATGTGGATGTCCACAAAAAGAAAGAACAAAAACAAATGACATTATGCCTGTCCAACCCATCAATGACCAACTCATGGAAGATTTACCAAAAAGAAAGGACAACCCTTCATGCATTGTTTTAATGTCTCAATCATTTTTTCCCTGGAGGAATTAAAAATAGGGAATGTGTCATGAAAAAAGGGACATCTGGTAAGCTTGGGCAGGCAACGGTGTTCCATTGCTTTCAGCAGTATACAACATCTGCTGATGTCTTCCTCATAGTCATAGGAGATGCCTGGCAGCTTTAGATACAATAGATAAATCAGTCCTTGCTTAGCATGCTGTAGGAGTCCAGATGTATAATGATCCATAGAGTCAAGTGCAGGAGTCTATAGGGGAAAATGAGGTCTATAGTAGGGCTATAATTTGTTTATGTAAGTCTATGCAAATTAGCCCTCCTTCAAGTGGAAGAAATCTGTCTTTACAGTCTCACCTATAGGTGTCACTAGAGAGGTAGCTTTCTTCTTCCCGGTGGAGAATGGATTTGCATATTTTCTCCCAAGGAACATTGCCTGGTCTTGGAAGACTACCTATGCCATCTGGTAATCTCCACAAGGAAAATCAATGCTCCCTCCTAGGCCTACTTTCTGTGAGACTATTTGCCACCTTCTGATTACAAAGAGTACCATCTCAAGGAAGGAAGACGGGAAGGAATGTGTAGAAGCCTTTATAGTTCTTCTCTTACTTTTGAGATGAAGCACCTTTAAAACAATCCCTGCTCAGAAAGGATGATAGCTTGTGTAGCATAGGCCCTATGAAAGTTCCATTGGGAAGTAGTATGATCGTAGTGCAAGTGAAGTCAACAATTCTGCATTTATCCTTTTAGCCATTGCTTTGGACCTGGAAAAAGAGATATCGCTGTTTTAAAGTGTTCCTTAAAGGGGTACTCCGCCCCTAGACATCTTATCCCCTATCCAAAGCATAAGGGATAAGATGTCTGATCAAGGGGGTCCCGCCACTGGTGACCCCCTCGATCTCCCTGCTGCACCCAGCGTTCATTTAGAGCATTGGGTGCAGTGCCTGAGGCTCGTGATGTCAAGGTCACGCCCCCCTCAATGCAAGTCTATTGGAGGGGGTGTGACAGCCGCCACGTCCTCTGAGGGGAGGCCATGACATCACTAGCGGGGCGTGATCGTGGTGTCACGAGCCTCCGCCCGGCATTGCTAGTCATCGGCGCTCGCTCCGTGCACTGGATGTCTAGAGTGTTGCTACTGAGATCGCGGGGGTCCCCAGAGGTGGGACCCCAGCGATCAGACATCTTATATGGACCTTTGGATAGGGGATAAAATGTCTAGGGGCAGAGTACCCCTTTAAGTTAGGAGTAGAATACAGTGCTTATTGTTACGCCGAGCGCTCCGGGTCCCCGCTCCTCCCCGGAGCGCTCGCTACACTTCCCTCACTGCAGCGCCCCGGTCGGTTCCACGGACCCGGGGCGCTGCGTTACCACCTCCGGCCGGGATGCGATTCGCGATGCGGGTAGCGCCCGCTCGCGATGCGCACCCCGGCTCCCGTACCTTACTCGCTCCCCGTCAGTTCTGTCCCGGCGCGCGCGGCCCCGCTCCCTAGGGCGCGCGCGCGCCGGGTCTTTGCGATTTAAAGGGCCACTGCACCGCTGATTGGTGCAGTGGTTCCAATTAGTGTTTACACCTGTGCACTTCCCTATATCACCTCACTTCCCCTTCACTCCCTCGCCGGATCTTGTTGCCCTAGTGCCAGAGAAAGCGTTCCTTGTGTGTTCCTTGCCTGTGATTCCAGACCTTCTGCCGTTGCCCCTGACTACGATCCTTGCTGCCTGCCCCGACCTTCTGCTACGTCCGACCTTGCTTCTGTCTACTCCCTTGTACCGCGCCTATCTTCAGCAGCCAGAGAGGTTGAGCCGTTGCTAGGGGATACGACCTGGTCACTACCGCCGCAGCAAGACCATCCCGCTTTGCGGCGGGCTCTGGTGAAAACCAGTAGTGACTTAGAACCGATCCTCTAGCACGGTCCACGCCAATCCCTCTCTGGCACAGAGGATCCACTACCTGCCAGCCGGCATCGTGACAGTAGATCCGGCCATGGATCCCGCTGAAGTTCCTCTGCCAGTTGTCGCTGACCTCACCACGGTGGTCGCCCAGCAGTCACAACAGATTGCGCAACAAGGCCAACAGCTGTCTCAACTGACTGTTATGCTACAACAGTTACTACCACAGCTCCAGCAATCATCTCCTCCGCCAGCTCCTGTACCTCCTCCGCAGCGAGTGGCCGCTTCTGGAATACGACTATCCTTGCCGGATAAATTTGATGGGGACTCTAAGTTTTGCCGTGGCTTTCTTTCCCAATGTTCATTACACTTGGAGATGATGTCGGACCAGTTCCCCACTGAAAGGTCTAAGGTGGCTTTCGTAGTCAGCCTGCTGTCTGGAAAAGCCCTGGCTTGGGCCACACCGCTCTGGGACCGCAATGACCCCGTCACTGCCTCTGTACACTCCTTCTTCTCGGAAATTCGAAGTGTCTTTGAGGAACCTGCCCGAGCCTCTTCTGCTGAGACTGCCCTGTTGAACCTGGTCCAGGGTAATTCTTCCGTTGGCGAGTATGCCGTACAGTTCCGTACCCTTGCTTCAGAATTATCCTGGAATAATGAGGCACTCTGCGCGACCTTTAAAAAAGGCCTATCCAGCAACATTAAAGATGTTCTGGCCGCACGAGAAATCCCTGCTAACCTACATGAACTCATCCATCTTGCCACTCGCATTGACATGCGTTTTTCCGAACGGCGTCAGGAGCTCCGCCAGGATATGGACTCTGTTCGCACGAGGCGTTTCTTCTCCCCGGCTCCTCTCTCCTCTGGTCCCCTGCAATCTGTTCCTGTGCCTCCCGCCGTGGAGGCTATGCAGGTCGACCGGTCTCGCCTGACACCCCAAGAGAGGACACGACGCCGCATGGAGAATCTCTGCCTGTACTGTGCTAGTACCGAACACTTCCTGAAGGATTGTCCTATCCGTCCTCCCCGCCTGGAAAGACGTCCGCTGACTCCGCACAAAGGTGAGACAGTCCTTGATGTCTACTCTGCTTCTCCACGTCTTACTGTGCCTGTGCGGATGTCTGCCTCTGCCTTCTCCTTCTCTGCTGTGGCCTTCTTGGACTCTGGATCTGCAGGAAATTTCATCTTAGCCTCTCTCGTCAACAAGTTCAACATCCCGGTGACCAGTCTCGCCAGACCCCTCTACATCAATTGTGTAAACAATGAAAGATTGGACTGTACTATACGTTTTCGCACGGAGCCCCTTCTAATGTGCATCGGATCTCATCACGAGAGGATTGAACTGTTGGTCCTCCCCAATTGCACTTCTGAAATCCTTCTTGGACTTCCCTGGCTTCAACTCCATTCCCCAATCCTGGATTGGTCCACTGGGGAGATCAAGAGTTGGGGGCCCTCTTGTTCCAAGGACTGCTTAAAACCGGTTCCCAGTAAACCTTGCCGTGTCCCTGTGCTTCCTCATGTAACCGGTCTCCCTAAGGCCTATATGGACTTTGCGGACGTTTTTTGCAAAAAACAAGCTGAGACTCTACCTCCTCACAGGCCTTATGATTGTCCCATTGACCTCCTCCCGGGCACTACTCCACCCCGGGGCAGAATCTATCCTCTGTCCGTCCCAGAGACTCTTGCCATGTCTGAATACGTCCAAGAAAATTTAAAAAAGGGCTTTATCCGTAAATCCTCCTCTCCTGCCGGAGCCGGATTTTTCTTTGTGTCCAAAAAAGATGGCTCTCTACGTCCTTGCATTGACTACCGCGGTCTTAATAAAATCACGGTTAAGAACCGCTACCCCCTACCCCTCATCTCTGAACTCTTTGATCGTCTCCAAGGTGCCCATATTTTTACCAAACTGGACTTAAGAGGTGCTTATAATCTCATCCGCATCAGAGAGGGGGATGAATGGAAAACGGCATTTAACACCAGAGATGGACACTTTGAGTATCTGGTCATGCCCTTTGGTCTATGCAACGCCCCTGCCGTCTTCCAAGACTTTGTTAATGAAATTTTTCGTGATCTACTATACTCCTGTGTTGTTGTATATCTGGACGATATCCTGATTTTTTCTGCCAATCTAGAAGAACACCGCCAGCATGTCCGTATGGTTCTTCAGAGACTTCGTGATAATCAACTCTATGCCAAAATAGAGAAATGTCTGTTTGAATGCCAATCTCTTCCTTTTCTAGGATACTTGGTCTCTGGCCAGGGACTACAAATGGACCCAGATAAACTCTCTGCCGTCTTAGATTGGCCACGCCCCTCCGGACTCCGTGCCATCCAACGTTTTTTGGGGTTCGCCAATTATTACAGGCAATTTATTCCACATTTTTCTACCATTGTGGCTCCTATTGTGGCTTTAACAAAAAAAAATGCCGATCCCAAGTCCTGGCCTCCTCAAGCGGAAGACGCCTTTAAACGACTCAAGTCTGCCTTTTCTTCGGCTCCCGTGCTCTCCAGACCTGACCCATCTAAACCCTTCCTATTGGAGGTTGATGCCTCCTCAGTGGGAGCTGGAGCTGTCCTTCTACAAAAAAACTCTTCCGGGCATGCTGTTACTTGTGGTTTTTTTTCCAGGACCTTCTCTCCGGCGGAGAGGAACTACTCCATCGGGGATCGAGAGCTTCTAGCCATTAAATTAGCACTTGAGGAATGGAGGCATCTGCTGGAGGGATCAAGATTTCCAGTTATTATTTACACCGATCACAAGAACCTCTCCTACCTCCAGTCTGCCCAACGGCTGAATCCTCGTCAGGCCAGGTGGTCTCTGTTCTTTGCCCGATTTAATTTTGAAATTCACTTTCGGCCTGCTGATAAAAACATTAGGGCCGATGCTCTCTCTCGTTCCTCAGATGCCTCTGAAATTGAACTCTCTCCTCAACACATCATTCCTCCTGACTGCCTGATTTCCACTTCTCCAGCCTCCATCAGGCAAACTCCTCCAGGAAAGACCTTTGTTTCTCCACGCCAACGCCTTGGGATCCTCAAATGGGGTCACTCCTCCCATCTCGCAGGTCATGCGGGCATCAAGAAATCTGTGCAACTCATCTCTCGCTTCTATTGGTGGCCGACTCTAGAGACTGATGTGGTGGACTTTGTGCGAGCCTGCACTATCTGTGCCCGGGATAAGACTCCTCGCCAGAAGCCCGCTGGTTTTCTTCATCCTCTACCTGTCCCCGAACAACCTTGGTCTCTGATTGGTATGGATTTTATTACTGACTTACCCCCATCCCATGGCAACACTGTTATTTGGGTGGTCGTTGATCGATTCTCCAAAATGGCACATTTCATCCCTCTTCCTGGCCTTCCTTCAGCGCCTCAGTTGGCTAAACAATTTTTTGTACACATTTTTCGTCTTCACGGGTTGCCTACACAGATCGTCTCGGATAGAGGCGTCCAATTTGTGTCTAAATTCTGGAGGGCTCTCTGTAAACAACTCAAGATTAAATTAAATTTTTCTTCTGCATACCATCCTCAATCCAATGGACAAGTAGAGAGAATTAACCAGATCTTGGGTGACTATTTACGACATTTTGTTTCCTCCCGCCAGGATGACTGGGCAGATCTTCTACCTTGGGCCGAATTCTCGTATAATTTCAGAATCTCTGAAGCTTCCTCCAAATCTCCGTTTTTCGTGGTGTACGGCCGTCACCCTCTTCCCCCCCTCCCTACCCCCTTGCCCTCTGGTCTGCCCGCTGTGGATGAAATTTCTCGTGATCTTTCCACCATATGGAAAGAGACCCAAAATTCTCTCTTACAGGCTTCTTCTCGCATGAAGAGATTCGCAGATAAGAAAAGAAGAGCTCCTCCCATTTTTTCCCCTGGAGACAAGGTATGGCTCTCCGCTAAATATGTCCGTTTCCGTGTCCCGAGCTATAAGTTGGGACCACGCTATCTTGGTCCTTTTAAAGTTTTGTGTCAAATTAATCCTGTCTCTTACAAACTTCTTCTTCCTCCTTCTCTTCGTATCCCTAATGCCTTTCACGTCTCTCTTCTTAAACCTCTCATCCTCAACCGTTTTTCTCCTAAATCTGTTCCTCCCACTCCTGTTTCCGGCTCCTCGGACATCTTCTCTGTCAAAGAGATTTTGGCCTCTAAAAAGGTCAGGGGAAGAACTTTTTTTTTAGTGGATTGGGAGGGTTGTGGTCCAGAAGAGAGGTCCTGGGAACCTGAGGACAATATCCTGGACAAAAGTCTGATCCTCAGGTTCTCAGGCCCCAAGAAGAGGGGGAGACCCAAGGGGGGGGGTACTGTTACGCCGAGCGCTCCGGGTCCCCGCTCCTCCCCGGAGCGCTCGCTACACTTCCCTCACTGCAGCGCCCCGGTCGGTTCCACGGACCCGGGGCGCTGCGTTACCACCTCCGGCCGGGATGCGATTCGCGATGCGGGTAGCGCCCGCTCGCGATGCGCACCCCGGCTCCCGTACCTTACTCGCTCCCCGTCAGTTCTGTCCCGGCGCGCGCGGCCCCGCTCCCTAGGGCGCGCGCGCGCCGGGTCTTTGCGATTTAAAGGGCCACTGCACCGCTGATTGGTGCAGTGGTTCCAATTAGTGTTTACACCTGTGCACTTCCCTATATCACCTCACTTCCCCTTCACTCCCTCGCCGGATCTTGTTGCCCTAGTGCCAGAGAAAGCGTTCCTTGTGTGTTCCTTGCCTGTGATTCCAGACCTTCTGCCGTTGCCCCTGACTACGATCCTTGCTGCCTGCCCCGACCTTCTGCTACGTCCGACCTTGCTTCTGTCTACTCCCTTGTACCGCGCCTATCTTCAGCAGCCAGAGAGGTTGAGCCGTTGCTAGGGGATACGACCTGGTCACTACCGCCGCAGCAAGACCATCCCGCTTTGCGGCGGGCTCTGGTGAAAACCAGTAGTGACTTAGAACCGATCCTCTAGCACGGTCCACGCCAATCCCTCTCTGGCACAGAGGATCCACTACCTGCCAGCCGGCATCGTGACACTTATCTTATTACTATTTACTGGTTAGAGAATATATTATGCTTTTGACTCCATAATTTATATTACTTACACCAGTTTGTTGCTCTCCTAAAGGAGACACCATACTACTAATCATATCTCTCCCCTATCCAGCCAACCCCCTGCTCTGTACTAATGAGAGTCCGGTAACATGAAATAGTATAGGTGACTAGTCATATTTAAAGGGGTACTCCGCCCTTAGACATTTTATCCCCTATCCCAAGGATAGGGGATAAGATGTCTGATCTCCGCTGGGTATCCCCGCAATCTCCCTGCTGCACCCAGCGTTTGTTTAGAGCATCGAGTGCAGCACCGGAGGCTCGTGATGTCACAGCCAAGCCCCCTCAATGCAAGTCTATGGGACTTTCATTGAGGGGGCAATGTTTACTCTATGCACTGGGGTGTCTGGGGTGCCACAGCTGAGATTGTGGGGTCCACAGCAGCAGAACCCCCACGATCAGACATCTTATCCCCTATCCTTTGGATAGGAGACAAGATGTCTAGAGGCGGAGTACCCGTTGAAGGTCAGTTCACACATCCTTATATAAGGATCTACGGCAAAAATAAGGACGTGTGAACTGACCCTTACACAGACAATGATAAGTCCCCCTCCCTATATGTCTGGAAAAAAAAAAGACACAAGCATGTGTCTAGGGGCGGAGTACCACTTTAAGGGTCGAAATTTTATTTTAAATCAAGCTACCTAGGTGGCACTATAGAGCAAATTCTTTCCTTCTGGAAATGAGCTACTTTGCATACTTTTCTTCCATGGATTATTGCATGGCTTCCAAGGATTAATATGCCAGTTTGGCAGTCTTCTCAAAGAGACAAATTATTCGCCTAGTCCTAAATAAACTACTCTAGAAGTACATATTACCGAGCCTGAATAACATAAAGAGGTGGAATGAGAACAGGTTTCCTAAACTAAACAAACATATTAAGGTTAATCGGGAAAGTCCAATAGTTCAACTGCTTTACTGGGCAAGAACATATTTCCTGAAGTTATAGAATACATTTTATATCTGTAACAATCACACCTGGCTAGTCTGTGCACGTTGCGCTCTGAACAGTGAGGAGGCCCGGGCCTATCAGCAACTGAGGAGGGGTATTTGATTCCATCTCAGTCTTTTTGCTGGACTCTTGATTTCAGTTTTGTTGTTATTCAGTTATGTTTGGCTTTCTGTTCTGTCTGTGTCTGGTCATTGCTTTATTTTAGCCAAGGTTTTGTAGTTCTGACCTATTCTACTTTGTTTTTAGCCTTGTCCTGTTAGTCTTGTTATCAGTCTGTACTATTGTCGGTTTAATCCTCTTTAGTTTGTCAACCTGTATATTGACTTGTATTCACACCTGTTTATGTGTTTTGTTCTCTGCCACGGTATTGGTCCTTATCCATTGCTCTTTGCTTTGCACCTATACCTGATGTTTTATTGTGTTCAGTCCTGTGTAATCCAGTACTTCTGTGTATTCTGATCTGATAGAACCTGAACCTCCTCCATGGCTTAAAGGGGTTATCCACCATAAGGTGATTTTAGTACTTACCTGCCAGACAGTAATGGACGTGCTTAGGAAGGATCTGTGCTTGCCTTGAGGCTAATGGCTAAATTGTGAGATTACATAAAACTGTGGCTAGCTTTTTGTGAACTGGTATTTCCTGTTTGACTTTTTCTTTTTTGCCTACAAATCCCATAATTCCATTTTCCTCCCTCCCACACATCAGCCACCCCACCTACCCACAGCTACAGCTGTTGCATTAGTTGCAGATTGATCTCTCTCCCACCAAGCGATCCCTCCACCCATTGAAGCAGACAGGCTCCCTGTCATCAGCTGACTAGTGATGTCAGGTCTCGGCCACATTGCAACCTGGGAAAAATCTGAGACAATAGTCATTTCGTATGCTGTTAAAAATAAATATTGGGGTGAAAATCACATACGAATTGTGAGAAAACCGTCACACACAGGTACCGACACTATTTTATGAACTACACTAACTTTACAGCCAATGTAGCATAGTCAAATAAAATAAAAAATCCTGGAATACCCCTTTAAGTCTTGATTCTTTGCTTCTCTTGTTTTACCCCTAGCCTCTAGTTTTGTTTAGGTGTTTAGTATTGTGTTATCCTGTAGTAGTGTATTCTGATCTAAATTGTATCCTGACTTCAGTATTTGTCCACTCATCCTCATTCCTGTTTAACCTGCCGCAATATCTCCTGGTATCCTGTTTTATCATTTTTATCATACCTGCTGTATATTACTTTCATTCTGGGGCTGTTGTCTGTACACTTTATACCTGCCGCTATATCTTAGGTGCACACCACATTGCAATACACAGCTCTGATAACAATACTGTAATGTCTGTCACATAATGCTTGTAAGGGTGCGTTCACACTGCGAACTCTCTGCTCACTGAATTCAGCAAACAGAGATTCCGTCTGGCGGCCACCACCGAAAATACTTCGGCGCCAGGGGCCGCGGGGCACTGAGCCGCAGTGGCGGATCCAGGGGGGGGGCAACGGGGCAATTGCCCCCCCCCCCACCCCGAGTACACAGCGTGTGAGCTGCGGGGACGCGATTCTCTGCAGGCCGGCGCAATGACGTCACATCATCGCGCCGGCGCCCGGAAAGGGGAATTCTTAATGTGAGGTGCTGCAGGGCAAAGCACTGGGGGCACTATATGTTAAGAGCACATGACAGGGGGGCCCCCTGTGCTGTGCCCCTCACATATAATGCCCCCTGTGCTGTGCCCCTCACATATAATGCCCCCTGTGCTGTGCCCACACATATAAATTATATGTGTGGGGCACAGCACAGGGGGCATTATATGTGTGGGGCACAGCACAGGGGGTATTTTATGTGTGGGGCACAGCACCGGGGGCATTATATGATATAATGCCCCCTGTGCTGTGCCCCACACATAATTCCCCCTGTGCTGTGCCCCACACATATAATGCCCCCTGTGCTGTGCCCCACACATATAATGCCCCCTGTGCTGTGCCCCACACATATAATGCCCCCTGTGCTGTGCCCACACATATCAATTATATGTGTGTGGGGCACAGCACAGGGGGTATTATATGTGTGGGGCACAGCACAGGGGGTATTATTTGTGTGAGGCACAGCACAGGGGGCATTATATGATATAATGCCCCCTGTGCTGTGCCCCACACATAATTCCCCCTGTGCTGTGCCCCACACATATAATGCCCCCTGTGCTGTGCCCCACACATAATGTCCCCTGTGCTGTTCCCCTCACATATAATGCCCGTGCTGTGCCCCACACATATAATGCCCCTTGTTCTGTGCCCATCACATATAATGCCCCCTGTGCTGTGCCCCACACATATAATGCCCCCTGTGCTCCTCACAAATAATGCCCCCATCATGCGCCCCTCATATATAATGCCCCCATCCTGTGCCCCTCATATATAATGCGCCATCATGCGCCCCTCACATATAATGTCCCCTGTCCTGTGCCCCTCACATATAATTCCCCCTGACTGGACAGGACAGGGGGCATTATATGTGAGGGACGCATGATGGGGGCATTATATGTGAGGGGCAAAGAACGGGGACATTATATGTGAAGGGCACAGCACGGGGCATTATATGTGAGGGGTGCATGATGGGGGCATTATATGTGAGGGGCAAAGAACGGGGGCATTATATGTGAAGGGCACAGCACAGGGGGCATTATATGTGTGGGGCATATGACAGGAGCATTATATGTGAGGGGCACAGCATGGGGGGCATTATATGTGAGGGGCACAGCACAGGGGGCATTATATGTGAGGGGAACAGCACAGGGGACATTATATGTGAGGGGCACAGCACGGGGGGCATTATATGTGAGGGGCACAGCACAGGGGGCATTATATGTGAGGGACGCATGATGGGGGCATTATATGTTAGGGGCAAAGAACGGGGAATTATATGTGAAGGGCACAGGGGGCAATATATGTTAGGGGCACAGGGCATTATTATGTGGGGGGAACAGGACGGGTCATAATTATTACATGTAGGGGCACAAGATGGGGCATTATTACTATATGTGAAGGCACAGAGTGTTCTGCATTTCAGAAGTATATTGTAGATTATGAGGAATTTCTGGGGTGGTACGTTTTTTTATGGGCCACAATACATTTGGGTATTTTATTCAGAGGGTGCACTGCACAGCAAGTTATATTCAGAGAGTGCAGTGTGTGGTAGTATTACATTTAGAGAGTGCAGTGTGTGGTAGTATTATATACAGAGGGTACAGTGTGTGGTAGTATTATATTCAGAGAGTGCAGTGTGTGGTAGTATTATATACAGAGGGTACAGTGTGTGGTAGTATTCTATTCAGAGAGTGCAGTGTGTGGTAGTATTAAATTTAGAGGGCACAGTGTGTGGTAGTATTATATTCAGAGAGTGCAGTGTGTGGTAGTATTATATTCAGAGAGTGCATTGTTTGGTAGTATTATATACAAAGGGTACAGTGTGTGGTAGTATTCTATTCAGAGAGTGCAGTGTGTGGTAGTATTAAATTTAGAGGGCACAGTGTGTGGTAGTATTCTATTCAGAGAGTGCAGTGTGTGGTAGTATTACATTTAGAGGGCACAGTGTGGTAGTATTATATTCAGAGAGTGCAGTGTGTGGTAGTATTATATTCAGAGAGTGCAGTGTTTGCTAGTATTAAATTTAGAGGGCACAGTGTGTGGTAGTATTATATTCAGAGGGTACGGTGTGTGATAGTATTATATTCAGAGGGTACGGTGTGTGGCGGTATTATATTCAGAGGGTACAGTGTGTTGTATATTCAGGAGGTACAGTGTGTCTGGCAGGTTTATAATAATTATTGTTTTCATATAGAGGATCAGAATCCGCTGACATAGTGAGGAGACGTCTGGGCATCAAGTTCTGAAGAGAGCATTTAGCTGGAACAAGTCCCGGTGGTATGTACCAACTGAATTAGATAAGGGAAGACTATAGAGAAGACGTCACCTGTAGTCACTGATATCATTCTGTATCCTCCTGTGTGTGTCCCATCAGAGCTGTAGTCACTGAAGAAGTTCTGCAGTAATGATGGGTGAAACAACAACTCCCAGCATCCCCTTACCACTACTTAGGTCATACTGGGAGCTGTAGTTTTAAATGGTAAAAACTTCTTTGGCACTTTCCCATTCTGTGGCAATTGGTATATTTGATAATTATTCTGACATATGAACATGGCCTAAGAGTCTTAAACAAGGTTAGGACTGTATGATACATTTAATAATATTGTAAGTTCCGTAAGCAACACCTTGTTTTCTGTCCGCCAACACAAAATACTCTAATAGTGCCCCTCCCGAGACTCGACTCTGGATCCGCCCCTTCTGAGCCGTCATTATTGACGGCTATGCAGTGCTCGCGGAATACGTGCAAAGAATGAACATGTTCTTTCTTTGCGCGGAACAATTTCAGCAGCGGAATTGTCCGCCACTGAAATTCCACAGTGTGAACGGGTCACGGGGAGACCCATTCACGCTATTGTTAAATTCACCCCGTAGAATTCCGTAGTGTGAACGTACCCTAAGTATACAATCAAGCTCCCCATATATTTTCGCATCTGATCTACAGAGTATACTGGGAAAAGAGTTGGATGACTTTTCCATTATATAAAGAACCTGCAAGTCAGATATAAAGGTTCCGGAGGAAAGACAACATGCAGAGACATTTAATACCAGGAGGAATTGATACAGAAAAGATATTAGGAAATTGTGTTGTTCATTATACAAAGAATAAAATAAATTTTCTGGAAAACCCATTTAACTCTACGAGCGTCAAATTAGCCAATAGTAATAATAATCATAGAGGGGAAATTATTACTAATAGTCTATGGCTGGCTTCTTCTACTATTATGGATGACTGTGTCGCTACCATCCAACTTTGTAAAGTTCTAGGTTCCACAATGGCCCTTGGAGTCCTTGGGAGATGAGAGGCAGTAGGTCCTTACAGAAACCACAAGACATTTCCATTGTTTTTATGTTTACTTTGTGAGCTTTTCCTTTCTGTTACGATAACTGCTGATCTCGAGCAGTTTATCCCCTAGCTGCATTTCAGTTTACACTCAAGAGCCAAAACAGCAGGGGAACCAATGGAGCAGTCAAGCAGAGTGGTTTTAACAGGAAAATGTGTTAGAAGACTTTCCTCCCCTGGTCCTCTGTAGTCCTCCTGGCATCTCACATTATAAGACTTTATCCTCTCAAGTGTGGAACAAAACTCGATCTACGGAGCCTTCCTCTTCCCAGTCACACCCTATGCAAACACCGTCCACGGGCTCCGGAGGCATCTTATAATGCACTATGCCCCATAATAGGTTTCTCCATAATAAAAAATGTGTATGCTGGGAAATCAGAGAAAGGGTTTGGAAGAAATAATTGTAGCACTGGTTTGTGTCAACTAATTCTGTAACCCGTGTGAATTTGTTTGCCTTATATCCATGTCTTATATTAGGAAATTACTTAAATACCAGTTTCTTTACTGTTCATTTCATTCAGTGAAGAATAAGGCCTTATGTCTAGGAGCATATTACAGATCCATACAAACATCGAGCTGTAAAAACATGCTGCCTATGAATGTGTATGAAATACTATATCGCTGATTTCATATGTAGGGATATAGGGGGAGATTTATCAAAACCTGTGTAGAGGAAAAGTTGCTGTGTTGCCCATAGCAACCAATCAGATCACTGCTATCATTTTTGAAAAGGCCTCTGCAAAATGAAAGAAGTGATCTGATTGGTTGCTATGGGCAACTCAGCAACTTTTCCTCTACACAGGTTTTAATACATCTCCCCCATAGACTTTATACCATGCCCCATTGGAGGCTACAGATCTATTGTTCCATATGTAACAGACAACAGCTGTGGGTCCGCTGTTCTACCCAGCTGGATTGACTTTGGGCTGTTTTAGAGGACGTTGTCTATGTAGCCCCTGAGTAATCTCTCTTTAACCCTTTCTTGTGTAGATCTGGTATTTTCTGCCACCAGGTTGCTACCGTGGACACGGTGTGGACAGTAACTGGCCCAGAAGACCAAGAGATGCCAGTGAGAAACCAAGAGACAGCTAGAGGCAAATCCAGGTACAAGCCAAGGCCATGGGTAGTCTGCATACTGGTGTAGTCATATAGAAGGAGATTTATCAAGCTCGGTAGAAGATTTTTTTGGGCGTAAAAAAGTCTCACGTACTTGCGCACGTGCAACTTTTCTATACAAGCTGCGACTTTTAGATTTTTGCTTATTCCAAAGCACATTTCTGAAATCTGCTCACGAAGTAATTATTCTTATAATTTTTTTTACTTTGCAGTGTTGTATTTATCAAATGTGATAGTCTCTATTTATGAAGAAAAAAGTTGCATCTCCATTTAAAAGTTGCATATGTATTCCAGGTCCAACCTGGCTTACAAAAAGTGCATACGTCTGCAGAAAAGGACATTAACACCCACTTTAACAACTGTTCTTGTTCTGCATCATGAAACAAAGCTACTACATTAATGTTCATGTAAATTTTTCCTTAAAAAAAGAAACATCCATAGTAATACACCTTCATGCACATTTTGGGGTGGGTAACGTACCAAGCTATTTTTTTTTTTTTTTGTGGCTTCACTATTGTTTATGTGCCTGTTGGTGCTGCGCTTTCTTCCTTCCTGACATAAACTCCGGCCTCAGCGCAGCGACGCGAGACTCTGCCAACCAACGTCACAAAATGCGGGCTCAAAATTAAACAAAGAAGCCTCTAGAGTACAGATATTCATGGTGCGGCATAGTATGTTTTCAATATTTTTTTATTTCTGAGGAGGGTGGATGGGTTGTTGGGGAATAGTTGAAGTGCAGCTATTAAGTGCCAGGCTGACCAGTCAGGGTGTCACCCGATGCGGTACTCCCACCCCTCCCCGTCACTCTCTAGCAACGCTACTGCTAGGGTAGATGAAGAACTTCGGCTATTAACATAAGGGAAAACTTTTCTGCTTTAAAAAATGCTTTTGTAAGCGGGTTTTGCTTACGTGTGATTTATTTATCAAGGTCATGCGACTATTTGATAAATAGGTCGCATGTAAGCAAAAGTAAGTTAAAAAAAAATTGTCATATAAAAGCCAAACGTTTTAAAAGAATGATAAATCTCCTTCATACTGATCAGGACAGGTTCATAGTCAATAAGCCAGGTCATACACAGGAGATGCAATTTGGTACAGAGAAGCAGGCAGGAATGGAGTCAGAAAATGGGCAGAGGTCATGCACTGTAACAGAACCGCATATAAAAACACCCACAATGGAACTTTACCAGGCTAGAAACCTTTGCTCAGGCAAGGGAGAATGAGCTTGGTGGTCTTAAATGGTGATGATGCAGAGCAGGGGTAGGTTGGGGACAGATTTTGGATGGATGCCCTGGCCCTTTAAGAAACAGAGAGTGAGCTCACATGCTAAGGACTGGCTGAGTAATGTCAGGAAAGTAGCAGGAATAAGCAAAGCTGGTAGAAGGGACACTGACAGTGACGCAGTGGCTATAACCAGGAGGCACAGCATGCCAACGGGACCAGACTGCCAGTGTAACATCCTGGTAGCAGTGCTATTTTTGATACTGTATTTTTATATGGTTGAAGGTTCACAGGGCCAACACAAGACCAGACACAACTGCTACCCAAATTTAGATATAAGCATATGAGACAGGAAATGACAATTTATTGGCTTTTTGGCCACTCAGCCATGTCACGTTGATATCTACATTGAATGCCTATGTAATCCATCAGTATTTCATACAATGCACATTGCAGAGGACTGGTGACTCCAACTTTGGCTGAGATTCCTCCAAGTTACAATGCTAAAGAAATTGTCATTTTCCAGTAAGTTAACCATTAGCAGGGTGAAATGAGTGAGAAAAAAGCATCTGTCTTATCTCAGTCTTGTATTTGTTCCAGCGTGAGTCTTCCAAAAGGTTCAGAGTCTTGGAAAGAAACAATTACGGGCAGGAGGCCAAGCTGCAGGTAACATATGGTAACCTGACCGGCTCCGGTGAACATACCTAGCAATGTAATACTGCCAGGTGCAGAAGAAGCCAGAGGAATAGCATCATTATATATTAGATTTCCTGAATTTATATCTTTAAGTAGTAAATGTATTCAGGACCTCTGTAAGAAATAGTTGAGCCCCAGATGCCTAAATGGTTAGGGCTCCTGAATTCCATATATTGCCCATCTTCCCTCATGTTGTCCCCTATTGGGTATATTTGGGGGGGCACCATAGAAGGATTCTTGAGTAATGACTTACTGATATTGAATGAGATAAAATAATCTTTATGGAGCCTTCTAAGTCTATACAATACTATGGAGAACTAACTACTTATTTGTGCCTTCACCTTTATACTTTTATGAAATAAAGGGCACCCAAATGGGAACCAAATTTGCCCATATTGATGGCCTAAATTGATGGCCTAAATGTGCCCATATTGATGGCCTAAACCCCTGTTTTCAAACCTGTGTGCCTCCAGCTGTGGCAAAACTACAATTCCCATCATGCCCGGAAAGCCTTTGGCTGTCAGTGCATGATGGGAGTTGTAGTTTTGCCACAGCTGGAGGCATACTGTTTGAAACACACTGGCCTAGACTAAGGATAGGACTGCACAATCAGATCTGACTATTGACACGCGATATCAGTTCCTCACTTGGCCCGAATGTGGCGCCTTTCGTTGTCTTGACAACAGCCCTGTACATCGCAGCGCCAGAGTAACCCGGCTGTCTTGGCCAATGAGGAGGTGTGGGAGCCAGGCTAATCCCAGAGGCGGATTATTTAAAGTTCAGTTATTTTATCAGCCCTTGTCTGTGTTAAAGGTTTACTCCTGTACTTACGTTCCATGTTCTTTGCATTCTTGCACCTGATCTGTGATTCCTGACCTCAGCTTGTGACCTGGCTTAGCCTTTGCTGGCTATCTTTGTATTTTACTACTTTTGTGGCTTGACCCATTGCTTGTTCTGACTTCGCTTTTGCTTTGTGATTTTGTACTTCGCTACCCTCTTGGTTCCTGGCTTGCCCCTGAATAACCATAGGTTTACTGATTTGGTACTATTTTCCCCAATTGATGCTGACTCGGACTGAGTGACTATTCTTGATGGCCCAGCAATTATTCCAGGAAAGGGACCCTTGACTAGTTTGGAGGATGACATTTAGGGTGAATTGTCCATGCACTGCTCCCTACCCGAATGTGACAGGTGGTATCTATTTTTTACATATAGTCATACGTATAGTCTTACATACAGTCGTGATGTCACGCCCCCTCGTGATGTCACTGCACACCCCCTCAATGGAAGTCTATGGGAGGGGGCGTGACGTCATGAGGGGGGGCAAGGCTGTGACGTCAGCACCACATCACTAGTCATCAGGCATGGAGCAAAATTCTCTCTGTGCACCTGAAGACCGTGGTGCCACAGCAGAGATCGCGGGGGTCCCAGCATGGGACCCCAACAATCAGACATCTTATCCCCTATCCAAAGATGGGATGTCTAGGGGCAGAATTTGGGATATTGGTGATTGTCCCTGAAGGCTGCCAAAGGGATAATAGTAATAAAGGATAAATAGATGAGTGCAGACTGGACACTCATCATGAATGGTGCTCAGCGTGGCTTTGTAATGGGGCCACTCCACATTTTTCCTTAACATCTTTTGAGCAATTTAGCAACGTGAATGTCATGCTCATGAGAACACAGTACTAAAATACCAAGTTACAGCGTAACTTGAGTCACTAGACCTTGTTCTATTTTTGTTTCCAATGTTTTTCAAATGAAATTAGGAAATCTGGTAATTCACATGAAAGTTACGTGCACTTAAACTGTTTCTGAATGCAATAACAAATGTCCGACTTCTGCAATACACGGCCTACGAGCATCTACTCCAGTGTCTACAAGAGCTACACTTCTATGCAGAATATAAAGGCTTGTCCCAGATCTTTTCAAAGTGAAATGTGGCAAATATGGCATGTAGGTATAGGTAAGGTAATGTTCTACTTACACAGAGACCTATCATCAAACTGCAATCTATCTATCAATCTCATTTCTATCTATCTATCTCATATCTATCTATCTATTTATCTATCTTTTGTTTGCCTTATACCCATTCCATATCAGAAAATTACTTAAATACCAGAATCTATCATCTTTCTTTCCATTCAGTGAAGAATAAGGCCTTATGTCTAGGAGCATATTCAAAATCTATACAATATTGAGCTGTAAAAACATACTGCCTATGAATATGAATGAAGTGACACTTTGAGGCCCATATATCTCTGATTTCATATGTAGGGATATATAAACTTTGTAAAATGCCCCATTGGAGGCTACAGATCCATTGTCCTATAAGTAACAGACAACAGGTGTGGGCCCACTGTGCTACCCAGCTGGTTTGGCTTTGGGCTTTTTTTTAGAAGACTTTGTCTATGTAGCCCCTGTGTAATCCCTATTTAACCCTTTCTTTTGAAGATCTGGTATTTCCTGCCACCAGGTTGCTACCTCTGAGTGGACACAGAGTGGACAACAACTGGCCCAGTAGACCAAGAGATGCCAGTGAGAAACATCAAGGAGACAGCCAGAGTCAGGTCCAGGTACAAGCCAAGGTCATGGGTAGTCTGCATACTGGTGTAATGCTATACAGGCAACTGGTCAGGGTGGGCAGGACAGGTTGATAGTCAACAAACCAGGTCAGACACAGGATAAGTAACTTGGTACAGAAGAGCAAGCAATGGGGCCACTCCACATTTTTCCTTAACATATTTTGAGCAATTCAGCAATGTGAATGTCATGCACACGGCTCATGAGAACACGGTTATTACTAAAATACCAAGTTACAGCGTAACTTTGGTCACTAGACCTTGTTCTATTTTTGTTTCCAATGTTTTTCAAATGAAATTAGGAAATCTGGTAATTCACATGAAAGTAACATGGACTTGAACTGTTTCTGAATGCAATAACAAATGTCCGACTTCTGCAATACACGGCCTACGAGCATCTACTCCAGTGTCTACAAGAGCCACACGTCTATGCAGAATATAAAGGCTTGTCCCAGATCTTTTCATCGTGAAATGTGGCAAAAATGGCATGTAGGTATAGGTAAGGTAATGTTCAGCTTACACAGAGACCTATCATCAAACTGCAATCTATCTATCAATCTCATATCTATCAACTGACCCCCGGTGTATGGCGGGACCATGGGATGTAGCGGTGTAGGTGGATGTGGCAATATGGTATTATCCCCAGGGGCAAGGTGTTTTTAACCCCTAATGTTCATGACGCCAGAGAGGTATATCCGGTATATCCACTATTCCAATAGCTAGGCAGTGAAAATGAGAGTCCACAACCAGGTTATGGTTTAATGGAGGATTTACTGAGGTCAGATAGGTGTTATTATCTTCACAGCTAGTTCAGAATCCCAGGACCTCGCAGCTTGCTGGGACTAGTTGTAGTTGTAATAGACTAGATAATTGACTTGAGGCTTGACTAGACTGTAGATAGTGACAGCAGACATAGACTTGGCTTATTGGAATGACTGTAGATTTGAGGCCTTCCAGGTACTGGACACTAGCACTGAGATCTCTGGTCTCCACTGTTCCTAAGCAAGAGGGAAAAGAGGCAAATTGCAGCACCTCCCTTCCTTATAAAGTGGGGCTATACTAGAAGCCCATAGGTCAAGCTGCGGGTCATGTGTTAACCTGGTGCCCTCTGGGTAACATGTGATAACATAAACATAACATGTGACATTTTACAGGTCCTTTAGACATTTACTGGAGTCCTCCAAAGGTCCTTTATACTGACTATACATTGACATACTGACTATAATCCTATTACATTAAATAACACTATAATAACAGCAGGGGAGACACTGCAGGAGAGCCCCCTAGGTCACTGAGGGACTCAACCTGACAGGGCCTAAGTGTAGTGCAGGACCGTGTCCTGTACTGGGACAAATCTATCTATCTATCTATCTATCTTTCTCATATCTATCAATCTATTTATCTATCGATCTATCATCTCATATCTATCTCATATCTATCTACAGTATCTATCTATCTATCCAGAGGAGTAGCTTGTAGCTTAAAGGAAATCTGTCATCAGAATCTCCCGCACTAAACCTGTTACACAGGCTTGTAGTGCGGGTGATCCTGATTAAAACGCTTCTTACCTGGTTAAAAATGGTTCAGCGCTTCTTAAGATATCTATATTTTTAGTTTTCTGTTATTCCCTGGCTTGGGACTCAGTGGGAGGTGTTATCATCTGGGACTCGGCCACACGTCATTCTAGCTGGGCGGAGCAGCCACCCGGCTCATGAATATTCATGAACTTATCCTCGTAATCTAACTCCTTTTTCTAGGTCTGGTGGGGAGGGCCGCGCATGCGCCGCGTTCCGTACACCTGGAAGTGGCGTTCTCCCCCCGGCTTTTCACTCATGCAGCCCGTCTTCTTACTTGTATTGGGCCGCAGCTCGAGTGAAGCCGGGGGGAGAACGCCGCTTCCGAGTGTACGGAACGCGGCGCATGCGCGGCCCTCCCCACCAGACCTAGAAAAAGGAGTTCGATTACGAGGATAAGTTCATGAATATTCATGAGCCGGGCGGCCGCTCCGCCCAGCTAGAATGACGTGTGGCCGAGTCCCAGATGATAACACCTCCCACTGAGTCCCAAGCCAGGGAATAACAGAAAACTAAAGATATAGATATCTGAAGAACCGCTGAACCGTTTTTAACCAGGTAAGAAGCATTTTAATCAGGATCACGCGCACTACAAGCCTATGTAACAGGTTTAGTGCGGGTGATTCTGATGACAGATTTCCTTTAAGGGCCCCGATGCAAAATCAGCAACAGAGCTCCATATGCCAAATATTGTACTGCTCTCTTATGGGGCAGATGTGCTTTGGGGCCCCCTTAGGCACCAGGGCCCCGGTGCAACTGCTACCTCTGCTACCTCTATAGCTACGCCCCTGTAGCTATCTATCGATTTTAATATCTATAATATCACTATTCATTTATCAACATGTAGCACAGCTAAATTTGTCATATGGTCACAAGGTCATTTTCTTTGTGCTTTGAGGCAGTCGTTTTACCTGCAACCCTATAGAATATTCCAGGCAGTTTTTTTGGACTACCAGCAATTGTTAAAGTACATAAATATGATGATGATATACCGTATATACTCGAGTATAAGCCGAGTTTTTCAGCATGATTTTTCGTGCTGAAAACGCCCCCCTTGGCTTATGCTCGGGTGAATTCTCCACCTGTCAATCCCTTCTCAGTGGTCTTCAACCTGTGGACCTCCAGATGTTGCAAAACTACAACTCCCAGCATGCCCGGACAGCCATCGGCTGTCCGGGCATGCTGGGAGTTGTAGTTTTGAAACATCTGGAGGTCCGCAGGTGGAAGACCACTGCCGGGCCTTCGTCATCATCCAGACCCCCCTTTCGTTTTCTACTCACCTCTAGTGTTGCTCGCGAATATTCGCAATGCAAATTTTATTCGCGAATATTCGCACTATATATTCGTAATTACGAATATTCCTTTTTTTTTTCACAGTACACATCACAGTGATCATCCCTCTCTGCTTCCAGCTTGTGTGGTGTAAAGAAGGCTCTAATACTACAGTGTGAGACTGGCGTGCAAATTTTCGCATATGCGAATTTTCTCTTATGTTAATTTTTGTATATGCTAATTTTCGTATATGCGAATTTTCGCATATGAGAAAATAAATTGTGAATATTACGAATATGCGAATTTAGTGGATATATGACTAATATTCGTCCATATTTTCGCGAAGTATCGCAAATTCGAATATGCCCTATGCTGCTCAATACTACTCACCTCCCCTCGGTGGGAAGGAAGGGTGAGCTGGTCCTGGCCATCTATGCTGCAGGGACCGTCTGGTGGGGGAGGGTTTGTCGTACCGGGCTGTCCATTTTAACCGGGAGGCCCTCTTCTCTGCTCTGGGCCGGCCCCGGCCTAGTAATGTTACCTTGACGACTACACACAGGGACGTCCGTGCGCAGCAGAAGTGCATGCGCATGAAAGTCCCTGTGTGTCGTCGTCAAGGCAATGTCACTAGTCCGGGGCTGGACCGGAGCGGAGAAGAGGGCCTCCCGGTGAAAATGGACAGCCCGGAATGACTAACCCTCCTCACCGGACGGTCCTTGCAGCATAGATGGCCCGGACCAGCTCACCCTTCCTTCCCACCGAGGGGAGGTGAGTAGAAAACTAAAGGCGGGTCTGGATAATGACGAAGGCCCGACAGTGGTCTTCAACCTGCGGACCTCCAGATGTTTCAACACTTCAACTCCCAGCATGCCCGGACAGCCATCGGCTGTCCGGGCATGCTGGGAGTTGTAGTTTTGCAACATCTGGAGGTCCATAGGTTGAAGACCACTGATGAAGGGATTGACAGGCAGTGATGACAGGAGTGATGATGACGTGGGTCTGGATGATGACAGGGTGATGATGACAGGGTGATGATGACAGGGGTGAAAATGACAGGGTGATGATGACAGGGTGATGATGTCGGGGGTGTTAATGACAGGGGTCCGGATGATGACAGGGGGGATGATGTATTTCCCACCCTAGGCCTATAGTCGAGTCAATAACTTTTCCTGGGTTTTTGGGGTGAAATTAGGGGCCTCGGCTTATATTCGGGTCGGCTTATACTCGAGTATATACGGTAATAATAATAATAATAATAATAATAATAATAATAATAATAACAACAATAATGGCAAGAACAACAACATATAACTAAGATCAATAATAATAACAACATAACAAAGTGCTATACCACATAACACACCCAGCTCTGCTCCTTCTTTATATCCTGACATTTACCGGCTGAACCACTTCTTCTCCAGGAGTCAGTCTCGTTCTGTATTGTAACATTCAGCGTACTGTTTCTGCACATGTTGAATGGAGTGCATTAACCCGTAGGAAGATTGTCAGCGATGTCTAATGGCCTGGAACAGCCCCTCATTATTTGTACCTGCGGGGCCTTTGTTTGCTGTATCACAAGGTAGATCGGCTCAGATTACAGGTACTTGAAGTTAATTATCCGTATTACCTGTCACTTCTCGTCCTCACCATAAGATGGCTGCCTGAGTACAAAGAGCTAATTGTTGTGCGCACCTTACAAGGTAAAGTGATAGTTGACTCAATGGCCAAGCCACGCGTCCGCTCTTATCTCCTGTGTACGGTGAGGAGGTAATTATTACTACATGGCGGCAGTGTTTACTTTCTTAAGCTCCTGTCAGATGTTATCAAGAGTCGTAATTATGCGATTAGACTGTGAAAGTGGCGGCGGGCGCGTCTCCAGGCATCAAAGGAGCAGCTCAGGTTGTACTTTGTTGTAGTTAAACAGGTAAAAGCCAAGAAAGTAGTCACATCATGAAGAGCGAACTCGAGAACCGCTACTGTGTCTGCACGAGGAGAAATACTGCAACGCTTTAACTGCGGAGATCACAGGCAACCCTCTTTGTATCACTGCGGCACACAATTGTTTACGGTGCACAGACTAATGTACTGACGTACATACAGTATAATATAACAATACATTTTAGTATTAAACATTGGGATTAAAGGCGTACTCCGCCATTAGACATCTTATCCCCTATCCAAAGAATAGGGGATAAGATGTCTGATCATGGGGGTCCCGCCACTGGGGACCCCCGCGATCTCCCCACTGCACCTGGCGTTCGTTTAGAGCATCGGGTGCAGTGCTGGAGGCTCTTGATGTGACGCCACGCCCAGCTTGTGTGACGTCACGCCCCCTCACATAGACTTGCATTGAGGGGGCGTAGCCATGACATCGGCATACCCCTTTAAACAAATACATTTACTAATAAATGAATTCATTAATTCATTTTAAAAAAATTATAGAGAAAAAATTATGAAATAAAATATTCGAGTCATAAAATCCTCTGATAATAAACGAAAAGATAAACAAAAACAAAAAAAAAGATAAAAAATTCATATAAATTAAATTATACCAAAAATATCACTTAAATAAAGTACAGTACTCTTCTCATAAAACCAAAGCCTTTTATAGTTAAGTTGACCAAGTGAGGTTAAAGATAAACTCCTTGGGTAGAGAGGACATCCTCTTACCTGCTAAATCCGGAGCAACACTCCATTATTGGAAATGCATTTCATCTCTACAGCTCACAATGCTCATTATAGTGAGTACAGCTCTGCAGTATAATAAAGGATATAACTCAGGATCAGTACAGGATAAGTAATGTAATGTATGTACACAGTGATCTCACCAGCAGAATAGTGAGTACAGCTCTGGAGTATAATACAGGATATAACTCAGGATCAGTACAGGATAAGTAATGTAATGTATGTACATAGTGACCTCACCAGCAGAATAGTGAGTACAGCTCTGGAGTATAATACAGGATATAACTCAGGATCAGTACAGGATAAGTAATGAAATGTATGTACACAGTCATCTCACCAGCAGAATAGTGAGTACAGCTCTGCAGTATAATACAGGATATAACTCAGGATCAGTACAGGATAAGTAATGTAATGTATGTACACAGTGACCTCACCAGCAGAATAGTGAGTGCAGCTCTGCAGTATAATACAGGATATAACTCAGGATCAGTACAGGATAAGTAATGTAATGTATGTACACAGTGACCACACCAGCAGAATAGTGAGTACAGCTCTGCAGTATAATACAGGATATAACTCAGGATCAGTACAGGATAAGTAATGTAATGTATGTACACAGTGACCTCACCAGCAGAATAGTGAGTGCAGCTCTAGAGTATAATACAGGATATAACTCAGGATCAGTACAGGATAAGTAATGTAATGTATGTACACAGTGACCACACCAGCAGAATAGTGAGTACAGCTCTGGAGTATAATACAGGATATAACTCAGGATCAGTACAGGATAAGTAATGTATGTACACAATGACTCCACCAGCAGAATAGTGAGTACAGCTCTGGAGTATAATACAGGATATAACTCAGGATCAGTACAGGATAAGTAATAGTTACATAGTTACATAGTTAGTATGGTTGAAAAAAGACATACGTCCATCAAGTCCAACCAGGGGATTGAAGGGAAGGATGTAAGGGGATAAGGGAAAGGGATGTAGTTTTATAATTCTGCATAAGCATTAATGTTATTTTGTTCCAGGAATGTATCTAACCCTGCTTTAAAGCTGTTAATTGTTCCTGCTGTGACCAGTTCCTGAGGTAGACCGTTCCATAAATTCACAGTCCTCACGGTAAAGAAGGCGTGCCGCCCCTTTAGACTAAACCTTTTCTTCTCCAGACGGAGGGAGTGCCCCCTCGTCCTTTGGGGGGGTTTAACCTGGAACAGTTTTTCTCCATATTTTTTGTATGGGCCATTTATATACTTATATACGTTTATCATATCCCCCCTTAAACGTCTCCTCTCAAGACTAAACAATTGTAACTCCTTTAATCGCTCCTCATAGCTAAGATGTTCCATGCCCCATATTAGTTTAGTCGCGCGTCTCTGCACCCTTTCCAACTCCGCAGTGTCCCTTTTATGAACAGGCGACCAAAACTGAACAGCATATTCCAGGTGAGGCCGTACCAATGCTTTATAAAGGGGGAGTATTATGTCCCTGCCCCTCGAGTCCATGCCTCTTTTTATACATGACAATATCCTGCCGGCTTTGGAAGCAGCAGCCTGACATTGCATGCTATTCTGTAGTCTGTGATCTACAAGTACACCCAGATCCTTCTCTACCAGTGACTCTGACAGTTTAATCCCCCCTAAGACATACGATGCATGCAGGTTATTAGTACCCAGATGCATAACTTTACATTTATCCACATTGAACCTCATTTGCCAAGTTGATGCCCAGACACTTAGTCTATCCAAGTCATCTTGTAACTTATGCACATCCTCTATAGACAGTACCGTGCTACAAAGCTTGGTGTCATCTGCAAAGATAGAAATAGAGCTGTTAATACCATCCTCTATATCATTGATAAATAAATTAAACAGCAGCGGGCCCAGTACTGAACCTTGGGGTACACCAGTAATAACCGGGGACCAATCAGAGTACGAATCATTGACCACCACTCTCTGGGTACGATCCATGAGCCAGTGTTCAATCCAGTTACAAACTAAAGTTTCCAAGCCCAAGGACCTTAACTTACCTGTCAGATGTCTGTGAGGGACAGTATCAAACGCTTTGGCAAAATCCAGAAACACTATATCCACAGCCATTCCTCTGTCAAGGCTTCTACTCACCTCTTCATAAAAGCAAATTAGATTGGTTTGACAACTTCTATCCTTAGTAAACCCATGCTGGCTATCACTTATAATACTATTATCCCCTATGTATTCCTGTATGTAATCCCTTATAAGTCCTTCAAACAATTTACCCACAATGCACGTTAGACTTACCGGTCTATAATTGCCTGGCGAAGACCTAGAGCCCTTCTTGAAGATTGGTACCACATTAGCCTTGCGCCAGTCCCTTGGCACAATACCAGACACCAGAGAATCTCTAAATATCATGAACAAGGGTACAGATATTACTGAACTTACCTCTCTAAGAACTCTTGGGTGTAGTCCATCCGGCCCTGGAGATTTGCTTACATTTACTTTACTTAACTTACCTTGTACCATCTCTACATTAAGCCAGTTCAGTACATTACATGATGTGTTCCCAGCACTGACCTGTCCAATGTCAGCTCCTTCTTCCATAGTATATACAGAACTAAAGAACCCATTCAGTAGCTCCGCCTTCTCTTGATCGCCCGTGACAACCTCCCCATTATCATTATTAAGGGGTCCTACATGCTCTGTCCTTGGTTTTTTTGTATTTATATATCTAAAAAAATATTTAGGATTAGTTTTGCTTTCTTCGGCCACCTGTCTCTCATTTTGAATTTTTGCTGTTTTTATTACATTTTTACAGATTTTATTAAGCTCCTTGTACTGTTTAAATGTTATAGCTGACCCATCAGATTTGAATTTTTTGAAGGCTATTTTTTTGTTGTTTATTGCTCTTTTAACCTCATTTGTCAGCCATGTAGGATTTAGTTTTAATCGTTTATATTTGTTCCCCTTTGGTATATATTTAGCTGTATAGTTATTTAGAGTTGATTTAAAGATGTCCCATTTACCTTCTGCATCAGCATTTGAGAACACCTCCCCCCAGTCTATGTCCTGTAGTGCAGCCCTCAACCCAGGGAAGTTTGCCTTTTTAAAGTTATATGTTTTTGCTTTCCCCGTCTGTCTTTGTTTTCTACATTTTAAGTCAAAAGTAACTATATTGTGGTCGCTATTACCAAGGTTTTCCCTCACAGTTACATTACCAACCAGCTCTGCGTTGTTGGAAATGATCAGATCCAACAAGGCATCACTTCTTGTTGGGTCCTCCACAAACTGGCCCATAAAATTATCCTGCAATAAATTTAGGAATTGTCGCCCCTTTGTAGTTTTAGCCAACCCCGGCCCCAATCTATATCTGGATAGTTAAAATCTCCCATTATTACCACTGTACCTGCCCGGGCGGCCCTCTCTATTTGTTTATACAGCCGACCTTCTATCTCTTCAGTGATATTAGGGGGTCTGTAAATTACACCAAATATTATTTTTTCAGTATTTCCCTCCTTTTGTAATTCTACCCACAGTGATTCCACCTCCTCAGAATCATCACACACTATGGCATCGTTCAATGTACACAGTGACTCCACCAGCAGAATAGTGAGTACAGCTCAATAGCATAATACAAAATATAACTCAAGATCAGTACAGGATAAGTAATATAATGTATGTACACAGTGACCCCACCAGCAGAATGGTGAGTACAGCTCTGGAGTATACTACAGGATATGACACAGGATCAGTACAGGATAAGTAATGTAATGTATGTACACAATGACTCCACCAGCAGAATAGTGAGTACAGCTCTGGAGTATAATACAGAATGTAACTCAGGATCAGTACAGGATAAGTAATGTAATGTATGTACACAGTGACCTCACCAGCAGAATAGTGAGTACAACACTGGAGTATAATACAGGATATAACTCCGGATCAGTACAGGATTAGTAATGTAATGTATGTACACAGTGACCTCACCAGCAGATTAGTGAGTACAGCTCTGGAGTATAATACAGGATATAACTCATGATCAGTACAGGATAAGTAATGTAATGTATGTACACAGTGACCTCACCAGCAGAATAGTGAGTACAGCTCTGGAGTATAATACAGGATATAACTCGGGATCAGTACAGGATAAGTAATGTAATGTATGTACACAGTGACTCCACCAGCAGAATTGTGAGTGCAGCTCTAGCGTATAATACAAACTTTATCTTAGGATCAGTACAGGATAAGTAATGTAATGTATATAAACAGCTATGCAGACTTGTATGTCTTTAAAGTGAATATATGCTTTAGGTATAAAAATAACACAATTTAGAATCCCCCTCATCATTTCATGGCGTTTTACATCATGATGTCGGAGTTATTTCATAACTGCACAACGTTCCCAGGTATTGCATTAGCAGGAAAGTCATTTCTGGCTTCGCTGTGTATCTTACAAGAAGCAGCTTCCTGAACATAAAGACACGTTCGACCACAAACACCTGGTGTCCCAACACGAAATGTCCTGGATGGTTAGTTATTGCTGGTAAAGCATCCGAGCGGGCAGCGGACGGCTTCTGTACATTGTGTGTTTATGCGTTCTCTTTCCTATGTAGATCGCCGTTATATCAACAGAAATACACCTGTTTCCTGAGGCCGAACCCAGACAAAAACAAATGTCTAAACAGTGGATCCGTGCGTTCCATTCATTGGGGGGGGGGGGGGATATTGGACCATTCAAAAGTCCTGAAATAGTCTTTCCATCTGGCACCTACATGTTGGTAAAAAAACAAACAAACAGAAGACTTAAAGGGGTACTCCGGTGGAAAACTTTTTTTTTTTATCAACTGGTGCCAGAAAGTTAAACAGATTTGTAAATTACTTCTATTAAAAAAATCTTAATCCTTCCACTACTTATTAGCTGCTGAATACTACAGAGGAAATTCTTTTCTTTTTGGAACACAGAGCTCTCTGCTGACATCACGAGCACAGTGCTCTCTGCTGACATCTCTGTCCATTTTAAGAACTGCCCAGAGTAGGAGAAAATCCCCATAGCAAACATATGCTGCTCTGGACAGTTCCTAAAATGGACAGAGAGGTCAGCAGAGAGCACTGTGGTCATGATGTCGGCAGAGAGCACTGTGTTCCAAAAAGAAAATAATTTCCTCTGTAGTATTCAGCAGCTAATAAGTACTGGAAGGATTAAGATTTTTTTTAATAGAAGTCATTTACAAATCTGATTTACTTTCTGGCACAAAAAAAAAAAAAAAAAATTTCCACTGGAGTACCCCTTTAATAAAAATGATTATGTTTCCAAATAAAGTGCTAATGATAATATAAAAAAAAAATTGCCTTATTTCCTACATCCTTCATGTTTATGAATGAATATTATATAGTTATCTGTGATCATAATATAATCTATCACTTATGAGCAGGGGCAGGCTGAACATTTGGGTGTTGTGGCATAAGTCCGGGAGAAGAGCGTATCCTTTTAGACCAGGATGCCTTCAGATGTTGCAAAACTACAATTCCCATCATGCCCAGACAGCCAAAGGCTGTCTGGGCATGATGGGAGTTGTAGTTTTGCCACAGCGGGAGGCATACAGTTTGGAACACACTGGCCTGGACTAAGGATAGGCCTGGAAAATCAGATCTGACTCTTGACATGCAATATCGGTTCCTCCCTTGGCCCGGATGCCCGGTCAGCCTTTGGCGCTGTGATGTGTAGTTTTTAGCGGTACCACTTTTACGTACATGCGACTCTTTAATCACCTTTTATTTAAAGGGGTACTCCCCAGGAACATTTTTTTTAATTAACTGGTGCCAGAAAGGTATACAGATTTGTAAATTACTTCTATTTAAAAATCTTAATCCTTTCGGTGCTTATCATCTGCTGTATGCTCCACAGGAAGTTCTTTTCTTTTTGAATTTCCTTCCTGTCTGACCACAGTGCTCTCTGATGACACCTCTATCCATTATAGGAACTATCCAGAGTAGGAGCAAATCCCCATAGCAAACCTCTCCTGCTCCAGACAGTTCCTAAAAGGGACAGAGGTGTCAGCAGAGAGCACAGTGGTCAGACAGAAAGGAAATTCTAAAAGAAAATAACTTCCTGTGGAGCATACAGCAGCTGATAAGTACTGGAAGGATTAAGATTGTTTAAATAGAAGTAATTTACAAATCTGTTTAACTTTCTGGCACCAGTTGATTTAAGGGAAAAAAATAAAATTCCAGGGGAGTACCCCTTTGATTTAGTTTTTGGCAGGTAATGTAATGTTGACTTTTTGTTTTCTTTCCTTTAACGTTTATGCCATTCACCGTATAGGATCACTAATATTGTGTTTTATTTTATATAATATAATATTTTATTAATATATCATATTTGAATATAATATTAACATTTCCACACACATCAATACCAAATATGTTTATTTATGTTTTTTAAACACTTTTTTTTTATTTAGACTGGATTCCTATTACTGTTTAGTGCTAATTGAAGGCTTAGCACTGATCAGTTCCATCTGCAATCTACTTGTGTGGTCTGTCAGTAGACAGACAATAGTCCGAACCAGAGCAGTTAGGAGGCAGTTGAGAAGACCTTTGGTAGCCATCTTGACTCATCAAAATCCCTGTGATCGTGCTAAGGGTGGTCAGATGAGTCTCATATAACTTTAATAATGCTTAAGATGCCGTGAATAGTATTGATCACAGCATCTAAAGTGTTAATAGTTGGCATTAGAGTGATCGCTTATGTCTGCCTTTACCGGCAGGTCCCTGGCTGCGACTACAGCTTCCTGTGGTTGTTTCATGTACAGGATGTGTATGTTCTGGTGCATTAAGTACCAGGGCACTAGGATGTACATTTACGTCCATTTTCGTTATAGGGTTAAACAATAGGTCCTATTCTGATGAAGTCTCATTCCTTTAAGGGGTAGTATGAATTGTTTGACATTTGTAATGAAATTTCAGAACCATTAAAGGAGTACTCCGGCGCACACTTTTCTCATTTTATCCCATTCGGGCTGCAAAATAAAAGAAAACCCACTTTATCTTACCTGCCAACGAGCCCCCGGAGCTCCGGTACAGGTGTTCGGTCCCCGGGCTGTATTCTTCTTACTTCCGGTTAGCCCGGCACGTCACACGGAGCTTCAGCCTATCACTGGCTGCAGCGATGTCCCACCTCGGCCATTGATAGGCTGAAGCTCCGTGTGACGTGCCGGGCTAACAGGAAGTAAGAAGAATACAGCCCGGGGACCGAACACCTGTACCGGAGCTCCGGGGGCTCGTTGGCAGGTAAGAGAAAGTGGGTTTTCTTTTAATTTGCAGCCCAGACGGGATAACATGAAAAAAGTGTGCACCGGAGTACTCGTTTAAGTAATATCCTGCTGATGACGTCTTGGTGTCGGACATGACAGGACACCTTGGTGGAGTACAGTAGTCCAGGCCTTAAAGGGTCAGAGCTGTTCTTGCTCAACAATTTAATACAGTGCTTCTCAACCACGGTGCCTCCAGCTTTGGAAAAACTGCAACTCCCAACATGCCCAGACAGCCATATGTTTTATAGTTTGACTTTGTTATATAATGTATAACAGAATGTTAGTGTAGCATGTGGTATGATGTATAGCATAGGGCAGTGTTTCCCAACTAGTGAGCTTCCAGCTGTTGCAAAATTACACCTCCCACTCTCCCAGCATGCCCGGACAGCCTTCAACACTAGTGTAATGCAATCTTATACGATATATATAAAAAAAAGTAACATAACATAATACAGTACATGACTAAATGAGAGTGTAGAAATGCTGTAGAGTTAACTGGGAAAAAGTAGAAAATTTACACTTAAAACAATATAAAAAAGTTACTATGGTCCATGATATGGTTAAATGGCTAATAAAGGACTCATTTTCAATTCTCTAATTTTACGCGCACCTATTTCCCCTACTTCCTATGTCGCCTTCTTTATTCATATACAGAACATATACAATTTATCCTAAGATCCCGGCCCGCCACTTCATAGTTGTGGGTTACAGATCTGTCCTTTACAAGTTACGACACCTCAGATCACAGCCCAGGATATATGAATTTGTCCGTATCCGGAAGAACAAATGGCCGTGATTAATGGCAATTTTTGAGTTGTATGAATAACATGAATAGTAATAAGGGGCCATTAGGCGGGAGAAGCAGATGATGCACTTCACATCAGTAACTTAGCGCAAAGTTTCCCTTTGTATTTATTTTTATCGCCCACCTCGGGCCAGCGATCTTGTGCGATTCTGCGGAGCCCATTCCGCGGTACAGAACTGCGCTCTTCCTTTATGATATTCTTACTTTAGACAATTTTAATACGAGGCTCCGAAGACCAATATAGAACAGACAGTCTCCCAATTGCAACATGTCCTCGTCACTTAATGCAAGTAGGTTATAATAGATATCTCACGGAGACATTAATAATTCCCTTTTTATAAGGTATTTGTCCTTCAGACGACTCTGATCAAATGTTCTCGTTTTGCAGTGGATGGAGTTTCAATCAAACAAATGGCCTACATTGTATCTATCTGTCTGTCTATCTGTCTGTCTATCTGTTTATCTATCTATCTGTTTAATATCTATGTTATTATCTATCTATCTCATATCTTTCTATCTCTATCTTTCTATCTATCTTTCTATCTATCATTCTATCTCATATCTATCTCTCATCTATCTCATATCTATCTATCATCTATCTATCTCATATCTATCTATCTCCCATATCTATCTATCTATCTCATATCTATCTATCTATCTAATCTATCTATCTATCTACGATCTATCTATCTATCTCATATCTATCTATCTCTCATATCTATCTCTCATCTATCTCATATCTATCTATCTATCTATCTAATCTATCTATCTCCGATCTATCTACCGTATATACTCGAGTATAAGCCGACCCGAGTATAAGCCGAGACCCCTAATTTCAACCCAAAATCCCAGGAAAAGTTATTGACTCGAGTATAAGCCTAGGGTGGGAAATACCTCATCCCCCCCTGTCATCATCCAGACCCGTCATTAACATCCTCATCATCATCCCCTTGTCATCATCCCACACATCCCCCCTTCATCATCCTCTTATCATCCCACACATCCCCCCTTCATCATCCCCTTATCATCCCACACATCCCCCCTTCATCATCCCCTTGTCATCATCCCACACATCCCCCCTTCATCATCCCCTTATCATCCCGCACATCCCCCCTTCATCATCCCCTTATCATCCCACACATCCCCCCTTCATCATCCCCTTGTCATCATCCCACACATCCCCCTTCATCATCCCCTTATCATCCCACACCCCCCCTTCATCATCCCCACCCCCCTTCATCATCCCCACACCCCCCCTTCATCATCCTCTTCTCATCATTCGCCCTCAGTGGTCTTCAACCTGCGGACCTCCAGAGGTTTCAAAACTACAACTCCCAGCAAGCCCGGGCAGCCATCGGCTGTCCGGGCTTGCTGGGAGTTGTAGTTTTGAAACCTCCGGAGGTCCGCAGGTTGAAGACCACTGCGGCCTTCAACATCATCCAGCCCCCTCTCACCCCCTTTAGTTCTGAGTACTCACCTCCGCTCGGCGCTGGTCCGGTCCTGCAGGGCTGTCCGGCGAGGAGGTGGTCCGGTGGGATAGTGGTTCCGGGCTGCTATCTTCACCGGGGGCGCCTCTTCTCCGCGCTTCCGGCCCGGAATAGAGGCGTTGCCTTGACAATGACGCAGAATTACGTTGGCAATGAACGCACCTCTGCGTCGTTGTCACGGCAACGTGACTATTCTGAGGCCGGGCCCGAAGCGCTTAGAAGAGGCCTCCCCGGTGAAGATAGCAGCCCGGAACCAGTATCCCACCGGACCACCTCCTCACCGGACAGCCCTGCAGGACCGGACCAGCGCCGAGCGGAGGTGAGTACTCAGAACTAAAGGGGGTGAGAGGGGGCTGGATGATGTTGAAGGCCGCAGTGGTCTTCAACCTGCGGACCTCCGGAGGTTTCAAAACTACAACTCCCAGCAAGCCCGGACAGCCGATGGCTGCCCGGGCTTGCTGGGAGTTGTAGTTTTGAAACCTCTGGAGGTCCGCAGGTTGAAGACCACTGCGGGTGGGGGAGTTCACTCGAGTATAAGCCGAGGGGGGTGTTTTCAGCACGAAAAATCGTGCTGAAAAACTCGGCCTATACTCGAGTATATACGGTATCTATCTCATATCTATCTCTCTATCTCTCATATCTATCTATCTCTCATCTATCTTATATCTTTCTATCATCTATCTATCTATCTCTCATATATCTCATATCTATCTATATATCTATCTATCTATCTCATATCTATCTATCTCTCTATCTCTCATATCTATCTCTCATCTATCTCATATCTATCTATCATCTATCTATCTCATATCTATCTATCTCTCATATATCTCATATCTATCTATATATCTATCTATCTCATATCTATCTATCTATCTCCTATCTATCTCATATCTATATATCTATCTATCTCATATCTATCTATCATCTATCTATCTATCTATCTATCTCATATCTATCTATCTCTCTATCTCTCATATCTATCTATCTATCTCATATCTATCTATCTCTCATCTATCTCATATCTATCATCTATCTATCTATCTATCTCATATCTATCTATATCTCATATATCTCATATCTATCTATATATCTATCTATCTATCTATCTCATATGTATCTATCTATCTATCTATCTCCTATCTATCTCATATCTATCTATCTTTCTATCATGTCATATCTATTTATCTATCTCTCTCTCATATCTATCTATCTGTCTTTCTATCATGTCATATCTATCTATCTCTCTATCTATCTCATATCTATCTCATATCTATCTATCTATCTATCTCTCTCTATCTATCTATCTATCTATGTCATATCTATCTATCTATGTCATATCTATCTATCTATGTCATATCTATCTATCTATCTATCTCTCTATCTATCTAATATCCCCTATCTATCTATGTCATATCTATCTATCTATGTCATATCTATCTATCTATGTCATATCTATCTATCTATCTATCTAGATAATATATTAATATTTATAGATATAATATAGATCTATTTGTAGTAATCAATAGTAGAATTGAGATAAATAGATAGATGACAGTAGTACATATAAGATAAATAGATGGTAGATAGATAGACAAATAGATAAGAGATTGATAGATAAATAGACAGACAGATATAGACATTAGTAGATATGAGATAGATGGTCTGTAGATAGATATTTATCTCATGTCTCTCTCTCCTCTCTCTCATCTCTCTCTCTCTCTCTCTCTCTCTCTCTCTCTCTCTCTCTCTCTCCTCTCTCTCTCTCTCTCTCTCTCTCTCTCTCTCTCTCTCTCTCTCTCTCTCTCTCTCTCTCTCTATAAATATTTATAATTCTTTACCTATTTACTGGACTATTTAATTTTTTTGCATCTATCACGTACACAACATCCAACTTTTCCTAAGAACAAGCAGCGTTAAAATGCCATGAAATGACACGGGGCACATGTTCATTGCAGTCGTGATGGGGGTTGTAGTGCTGGAAGCGTTGCCTGAACCCCATAGTGAGTGATGTACATATGTACATACATGATGCACCTACCCAGCAGCAAAGTGTCCTGAAAAATTAAACTCAAATGTTGTCACGTTAGCCACGGGCGGACATTTTATTTATTTTTTTTAAATCCAGTGTATGGTTGTGTTTTTTTTTTTAATTTAATGTTTTTTAACCTGAACCCTTCCTTAGTAATGCACTTTCACAGAACCCCCGCTGGTAGGACATGCTGCAACTTTTGGTACCACAATTTGTGTAAAGTTTTATATTATAAGGGATGCGGCAAAAAACACGGATAAGTAAAGAGATAGATTGATCAAAACCTGTGTGAGGTGAAGTTGACCAGTTGCCCATAGTAACCAATCAGATTGCTTCTTTCATTTTTCAGAGGCCTTTTCAAAAATGAAAGAAGCGATCTGATTGGTTGCTATGGGCAACTGGGCAAGTTTTCCTCTGTATAAGTTTTGATAAATCTCCCCCATACGGTCTAAACCAGTGGTCTCAAACTGTGGCCCTCCAGATGTTGCAAAACTTCAACTCCCAGCATGCCCGGACAGCCGTTGACTGTCCGGGCATGCTGGGAGTTGAAGTTTTGCAACATCTGGAGGGCCACAGTTTAAGACCACTGGTTTAGACCGTATGGGGGAGATTTATCAATGCTTTCCTCTTTCCGCTTTTTTCTCTTATTCCATTAAGAGACTTCTTTGCTATTCTATGAGTTTTACGCATCATGTTTGGCAAATTTATCTGCCTGTGATTCTTAATTTTTTTCTATTTCTATTTGATAAGCTTTAAACCTTCCTTTTTGTCATCATCATAAACTTTCGGAACAGTCATCTGACGGCGGCATTCCGCAGCACATCGCATGCCTGGGGGGGTCGTATTTATCTGCGGGAAATCAATCTTCTCCCCTGACTGTATTTTCTTAGGACGATGATTATTAAAATGGTTCAGAATTTTATATGTTGCTTCTTTCTTTCAGTAAAATAGGTGCTCGTAAATAAGGAGATCGATGCCCCGTCCCTTGATTTCCTTTAGTCTCTCATATCTAGGCTGATTATATTTTCTTAAGACAAAACAAAATAGCAAAAATGGTACAGGGTTATATAGTTGTAGGCCCCTATACTGCCCCATATATAGTTGTAGGCCCCTATACTGTCCCCATATATAATTGTAGGCCCCTATACTGCCCCATATATAGTTGTAGGCCCCTATACTGCCCCATATATAGTTGTAGGTCCCATACTACTCCATGTGTAATTGTAGGCCCCTATACTACCCCTATTTAGTTGTGAGCTTTTATACTGTCACTTTATATTGTTGTAGGCCCCTATAATGCCCACATATATAGTTGTAGGCCCCTATACTGCCCACATATATAGTTTTAGGCCCCTATACTGCCCCCATATATAGTCGTAGGCCCCTATACTGCCCCATATATAGTTTTAGGCCCCTATACTGCCTCATATATAGTTGTAGGCCCCTATACTGCCCCATATATAGTTGTAGGCCCCTATACTGCCTCATATATAGTTGTAGGCCCCTATAATGCCCCATATATAGTTTTAGGCCCCTATACTGCCCACATATATAGTTGTAGGCCCCTATACTGCCCCATATATAGTTTTAGGCCCCTATACTGCCTCATATATAGTTGTAGGCCCCTATACTGCCCCATATATAGTTGTAGGCCCCTATACTGCCTCATATATAGTTGTAGGCCCCTATACTGCCCCATATATAGTTGTAGGCCCCTATACTGCCTCATATATAGTTGAAGGCCCCTATACTGCCTCATATATAGTTGTAGGCCCCTATACTGCCCCATATATAGTTGTAGGCCCCTATACTGCCTCATATATAGTTGTAGGCCCCTATACTGCCCACATATATAGTTGTAGGCCCCTATACTGCCCCATATATAGTTGTAGGCCCCTATACTGCCCACATATATAGTTGTAGGCCCCTATACTGCCCCATATATAGTTGCAGGTCCCTATACTGCCCACATATATAGTTGTAGGCCCCTATACTGCCCCATATATAGTTGTAGGCCCCTATACTGTCCCCATATATAGTTGTAGGCCCCTATACTGCCCCATATATAGTTGTAGGTCCCATACTGCTCCATGTGTAATTGTAGGCCCCTATACTACCCCCTATTTAGTTGTGAGCTTCTATACTGTCACTGTATATTGTTGTAGGCCCCTATAATGCCCCATATATAGTTTTAGGCCCCTATACTGCCCACATATATAGTTGTAGGCCCCTATACTGTCCCCATATATAGTTGTAGGCCCCTATACTGCCCCATATATAGTTTTAGGCCCCTATACTGCCTCATATATAGTTGTAGGCCCCTATACTGCCCCATATATAGTTGTAGGCCCCTATACTGCCTCATATATAGTTGTAGGCCCCTATACTGCCCCATATATAGTTGTAGGCCCCTATACTGCCTCATATATAGTTGTAGGCCCCTATACTGCCCACATATATAGTTGTAGGCCCCTATACTGCCCCATATATAGTTGTAGGCCCCTATACTGCCCACATATATAGTTGTAGGCCCCTATACTGCCCCATATATAGTTGCAGGTCCCTATACTGCCCACATATATAGTTCGAGGCCCCTATACTGCCCCATATATAGTTGTAGGCCCCTATACTGTCCCCATATATAGTTGTAGGCCCCTATACTGCCCCATATATAGTTGTAGGTCCCATACTGCTCCATGTGTAATTGTAGGCCCCTATACTACCCCCTATTTAGTTGTGAGCTTCTATACTGTCACTGTATATTGTTGTAGGCCCCTATAATGCCCACATATATAGTTTTAGGCCCCTATAATGCCTCATATATAGTTGTAGGCCCCTATACTGCCCACATATATAGTTTTAGGCCCCTATAATGCCTCAAATATAGTTGTAGGCCCCTATACTGCCCCATATATAGTTGTAGGCCCCTATACTGCCCCCATATATAGTGGTAGGCCCCTATACTGCCCTATATATAGTTGTAGGCCCCTATACTGCCCACATATATAGTTGTAGGCCCCTATACTGCCCCATATATAGTTGTATGCCCCTATACTGCCCCATATATAGTTGTATGCCCCTATACTGCCCCATATATAGTTGTAGGAACCATACTGCCCTATATATAGTTAAAGGTCCCTATACTACCCTCATATGTAGTTGTAGGCTCCTATACTGTCCCCATATATATAGTTGTAGACTCCCTACTGCTACATATATAGTTGGAGGCCATCTCTGTGTCTGCATATAGTTGTGGGTTGGCAGCCCTCATAGTCATACTGTCCCCTACTGCACCTCCATCCTGGGATCCGATGTACTGGTATAGTAAATAGCTAAAGCTATATAAATAAAACTCAATGTAGGTGTGTATATGTGTATTTATATACTATATGTTCCAGCATAACTTCTGAACTGCTGGAAATTTTTTGACTAAACTTGGTTATCTTTATTATATGTCAGATAAAGATATAGTAAAGTTTAGGGATGCTGCAATACCAACAATCTCTGCAGCAGAGCCTGGACACCTAAATCATACTAAACCATGATGCTGGTCTGAGGAGGTTTAGAACTCCCTAGTATAACTAAATCAGGAGATGTACCAAAAGTTGCTACCGGTACATCTCCTGATCATTTTAGGCTGCATTCGCATCACGTTTTGTGTCAGATAGTGACTCCGATCAGCTCATTTTTGCCTGTATCCAGTTTTGTGACCAGACTTAAAACCATGGTATGCTATGGTTTACGTCCGGTCACAAAACCAAATATGGGGCAAAAATGAGACCACCAGAGTCACTATCTGACTCCGATTGGCTCATTTAAGTAAATGAGATTTGGCGCTGGTCTGGCTGGGATACGGGAGCGCCCAGTTTTTAAATAGTCCAGCTGGACCTGGCAGCCGTAGGCACAAAATGTGATGCAAATGCAGCCTCACTCTCTGGCTGCAGAGATTGTCCGTGAGTTTGTCAGTATTATTTAACTGTCCAGCAGGCAGGTGTAGAGAATAGTTACTGCAGGGGCCGGAAGAGGGGACAGGACATGCGGGGGGGAGTGAAGATCATTGCGGACTGAGAAAATAATTAGGGCAGAGAGAAGACGTGAAGGCAGGGAGAAGGCATGGGGGCTTCAAGAGACAGAGAAAGCTGGGTGGCAGGCAGTACACAGTGCAGGTCTCATAGTAATGCACAAATATTGTGTTATTTATATATCATTGTAGCTTTTCCTTAAGGTTTAGGTAGGAATCCCGGCCAATTCCAGGTACTCAGCTTGTACATAGTAAAGTACCCATCCATCAATACCATCTCTCCTCATCCATCTCCTCCCCTCCTTAGTTGAACTTGATGGACATGTGTCTCATTTCAATCATACTAACTATGAGTCTTGAGCAAAGCCACAAGTAACATGCAGGTTTTACTGTGGTGTCCCGGTACAGGACTTGGTCCTGTCCCTTTGTCTGAGGTCCCCTCAGCCAGATTCCCTCCATGCTAGTGGGGCTCTCCTGGAGGGCTAACCCCTAGTCGCCTCATATAGATGTGTATTAATGTATATTGGTGTATATATTTATATATTTAATTATAGTAAACCTCTGTATAGGACCTTAGAGGTCACGGCCTTTAAATACATTATGTTATGTTAAGGTTCAAGGACCTTTGGGTCATGTGACATACCCCTAGTTCCTTAGGTCAGGACTGACAGGTTTGCAGAACCAATGAGCTTTATACCTGCCGCCTTAATATATAAGGGGCTGCTGCCACTAAATTCTCTCTTAGTTCCGGATTATTAGAGAAAGCACATGTCAGCACAATCATCAATTCCAGCTAGGCCTGAAGCCTAAATCTTCCCCAGCCACTAAACCGTACGTTATCCAGCTCAAAACTACAAATCCTGTGTGACTACTGCAACTCCAAAATACCCTAAAGTCAGTAGCACAGTGGCTAGCAAACCTAAGCTCATTAACCTCAGAAGTCCCAGCAAACCTGTGAGGAGCCTGTACCATGGTCCTCTGCTAAAATACTTTTCTGTTACCTGCATTTGTATAAAGTATACAGTAAAGTTTATTCCGGTTTTTCATCATCTTCTGCTGTGGACATTCAATTATTTCTGGGACAGTTGGCGGTAGGATCATTACCCTAAAGAAAACCGCTTCCTGGCGTCACGACAATTAAAGGTTAATTCTATACCCTACACTACCACTCTGCAACACCCCAGACACCATCCTCTCCCTCAAGCTCACCACATTACCCTGGTAGAGACTCAACCTCTTTTTTTTTTTTACTTTAGATGTAGCAAAAGAAAGTGGCCAAGATGTGGGATTTGGGTAAAATTGGATAACCATACGAGGCCATTGCATCCATGACTAGTGTTGCTCGCGAATATTCGCAATTCGAATATTATTCGCGAATATCGCATATTCGCGAATTCGCGAATTTCACGAATATAGCGCTATATATTCGTAATTACGAATATTCGTTTTTTTTTTTTTTTTTTTTCTTCACAGTACACATCACAGTGATCACCCCTCTCTGCTTCCAGCTTGTGTGGTGTAAAGAAGGCTGTAATACTACTGTGTGAGACTGGCATGCCAAAATTCGCATATGTTAATTTTCGCATATGCGAATTTTCACGTATGTTAATCTTGCATATGCTAATATTCACATATGTTAATTTTCGCATACGCGAATATTCGCATATGCGAAAATAAAACGAGAATATAACGAATATGCGAATATTCGCGAATATAAGACGAATATTCGTCCATATATTCGCGAATATTCGCGAATTCGAATATGGCCTATGCCGCTCAACACTATCCATGACCCATCGTCCAAAATCCATCCACACTTTTTGAACAGCTTTAAGCCCCTCAATTTGTAACTGGGTGCCTCCAATCATGCATTCTTTATAATACACGTCTTTTTATGTGGCAGAGGGGCTATTGAGGCCCATCAGGTACCATAGAGTTACTATAGTCACTCCCCTGCTTCCAGCCCCCCAAAACATGAATATTTTCTCCATCACAGCGCGCTATTTGTCGATGATTATATCTCGCGTGTTTACAGCACACCTGGGGAAATTATAAAGCTCCTCATTTTTTTGTTATGTCTTTTTGTTGCTATCTATACACATACACACATGGATTCCTTTTGGTAGGCGATTGATTTTTTCGGATAAACAAATGGTTTTAAGCTATTGCTTGCCTGGAGCAAATACATCATATTCTGCATTTCAAAGTATGAGTACATATCTTTATAGTGATAGTTTCAGATCCCCAGAAGGCATCACAAAGATAAATCGCTCTTTTAAAAGTATTTTGCTCACCTTTGTAGAAGAGGAACTTGGGGTTTATTTTGTGTAGAAGGCTCCATCCCCATAGTAACCGCGGCTCCAGTGATATTGATCAGCCAAGTCAAAGGCATTACTGACTGACAGGAATACATAAGGACATTTCATATCCTCAGAAGAGCGTTCCTTCCCTGCCTTTCCTGTAGGTAACACAAACAGGAGAACAGATATTCTTACAACAAATCTACACTGTTTGTTTCCATTTAGATGCCTTGCGGCCCTTTAACTGGGGACCTGCTGTATGAATCAAACTGTTCGCGGTCGCCTCACGTTACGAATTTCAACTTGAAAATGATGAAAAGTTGCGGAGAGAGAAAAGTGATCACAGAGATTTCATCTTCAGATGAAAAGAATTTGGCTCATCTAGAAGACGGCATATTTTCAGAAATGTTTGAAATACTTAAAGGGTTATTTTTTTGTTTTTTTGTTTGTTTGTTTCAGCAAGTAGTTTCCAATCTAGAATAAAAGAAGTGATACACAAAAATATACCTCAATATACCCTTAACCCCTTAAGGACCAGGGGTTTTTCCATTTTTGCACTTTCATTTTTTCCTCCTTAACTTTAAAAAAACTCTTAAAGTTTTGCACCTAAAAATCCATATGATGGCTTATTTTTTACACCACCAATTCTACTATGTAATGACGTAATTTTACCCAAAAATCTACGAAGAAACGGAAAAAAAATATCATTGTGCGACAAAATTGAAGAAAAAACACCACTTTGTACATTTTGGGGGCTTCCGTTTCTAGGCAGTACATTTTTCGGTAAAAATGACACCTTATCTTTATTCTGTAGGTATATATGATTAAAATGATACCCTACATATAGGTTTGATTGGTAAACTTGGTCATCCATTTCATCACAAATGACATCCGACACCCCCAGTCAACAGTCAGTGGGTTCCTCAGTCACAACCCTTAGTTGGCATGGCCCGGGAGCAGTCCCTCTCCTCCCATTGCCTCTATCCTATGTTGTTCCCTCCCCCAAAGAAGTATCTTATGCTGTGGGTTTAGCTCCACTATTTAATGAGGACGATCTACTAGAGGACAGTCAGCAGCTACTGCCCAGCCAAGAAGTGGTTGCGAGCATTCAAGCTCCTGAAGCAGACACTGTTGAAGAACCTGAGGAGGACATCAGTGACGTGCAGACATAACTCGATGATGATGAAGCCGATCACACTTGGGAGTTGGGTGCAGAAGGGGCTTTGTCATCATCAGAAGAGGGTTGATTATTGTCCGTGAGGCAGCAGCTGAGCCAGCAAGGTGGTAGCATGGTTGGCAGTCAGCATGGTGGCAGAAGTAGAAAGTCTGGAGACAAACGTGCCTGGGGTAGACCACCTGCATCGGGGCAGCCTACCTTCCTGGGAGGTAGTGGAACAGGGATTCCTGGAGTCGGCGGCAGTAGCAGTCAATCAGTGAGGACTGTTGGTGGGAAGATCAGCTACTCGGCAGTGTGGCAGTTTTTCATCAAGCTTACGGAGGATGTAAACCTGGCCACATGCAAGATGTGTCGGCAGAAGGTGAAGCTTGGCCAGGGTATCAATGTTGGCATCACCATAAAGCGGTCTTGCTGCATCACCCAGGGAGATGTCTGTCATACCCATCTTCTGTCTCACCAGATGCTCCTGCTCCTCCTACCTCGAGTCAGTCCTTCTGCCAGCAATCCATCAGCGTAGCCATGTCCAAGAGACAACAATATGTGCCCACGCATCCAATGGCACAAAAACTAAATGTGCTTCTGTGCTGCAGTCCCTCCCTTTTCAAATGGTGGACTCTGCACCTTTTCAGAGAACTGATGGCTTGTGCCGAGGTGAAGAATCCCAAGCCGTCATCTCTGCGAAGAAGGCAGTACCAGCCCTGCACAATTTTGTGGAACAGAAGATGGGCCAGTCCTTAAGCCTGTCACTGTGTACCAAAGTGCCGACATGTCGAGCTGTAACTACAGTCAGGGACAATACATGTTCTTTACCGTCCACCCAGTAAATGTGGTTCCTGCACAGCCACAACAGCAACTTGGACAGGTCACGCCACTTCCTCCTCGATGCTCTCAGGCCTTAGGTCGTGTGACATTGTGCTACTCCGACTCCTCATCCTCCACCATGTCCTCAGTCTCCACTGCCCAGACAAGTCTCAGTGCCCCTTCAGCATACCATGTGTGCAGGGCACGGCGGTGTCACGCTCTTCTTCACATGGTTTGCCTTGGCGAACGGGGTCACACAGGGGAGGAACTGCTAAAAGTAATTAATCAAGAAATCAAAACATGGCTTACTCCACGAATACTGGAAATGGGAACCATGGTGACTGACAACGGGAAGAATATCTTGTCTGCGCTGCGACAACGAAGCCTGAGACATGCGCCCCCTGCATGGCACACGTGTTAAATCTGGTTGTCAAGCGGTTCCTGAAGTGTTCCCCCCCCCCCATCTGCAAGACATCCTATAATGGGAAGGAAACTTTGCATGCACTTCAGCCACTCGTACACTGCAAAGCACACGCTCCTTGAGCTGCAGCATCAGAATGGTATCAGAATGGATACCCCAACATAGTCTGATTTGCGACGTTTCCAAACGTTGGAGTTCCACTCTCCATATGTTGGACCGACTATCCTCTTGCAGGTCTGAATTGGGGGGGCAATCTGCGCTCACGTTCCACTGCCATGGCTGCTGGGGAGGGGTGGGGTGGCAGGAGCAGTACCAGCTCCATCAGCAGCAGCCTGAGTCTACAGTCGCTGATGAGTAGCTTTCTTCACCCGCATAGTGAAGCAACTCATCAGCAGCAGGTAGACCTGGAGCAGGACCTGAACCAGCAGGTGGTGGCATACCTTGACAGGTACATGCCAATACACCTTGGAAATCCGCTGGACTTCTGGCAGCCAAACTTGATTTGTGGCCGCAACTAGCAGAGTTTACCATTGAAAAGTTGTCCTGCCCAGCCAGTAATTTGCATCAGAGCGGGTGTTTAGTGCGGCAGGGGCCATAGTCACCCCAAGGAGAACTCGTCTGTCCATGAAAAATGTGGAGAGACTGACTTTTGAGAAGATGAATCAGGCATGGATCAGCCAGGATTTCCACCCACCAATGCCTGATGCATCAGAGTAGATTGACCATGGTGCCACATCAACACTTCACAAATGTTGACAGTGCAAAACCTATTTAAGGTGCTGCTCCTCAGTTCCAGAAATTCCTCTGCATCAGACCACAAGTAAATATTGAGGATATGCATGAGCTAAAACTTAACTTTTCTTAGGATAAAATATATGGACCCCAATTATTATAATTTTTTTTATATCTAAGAAAAGGAAAAGTGTGCAAAAAACACCATGTGCCACCTACAACACCAAGTATTGATGTGATGCAAAGACCTCTAAAAGGTGGAAGGGAATAACATAAGGTCCATTGTTTTATCCAGTGGGGATAAAAACTTCCCCTGTAAGGCCCTATTCTAGCACTTTTAATTCCCTTCTTAGCAAGTGTTACTCACCGCAAGAAGGGTGGCCCCACACAGGAACCTCTCCATATGTCCACCTAAAAACACTGCCATTTCCCAGGGTTTTCAGTTGGAAATAGGGAGAGGTTTCTGCACGGGGCCACCCTTTTTAGGGCGATTAACACTTGTCAAGAAAGTAATTAATAGGGCGAGAGTAGGGCCTTACAGGGGAAGTTATTACCCCCACCTGCTACAATGAACAATACATTGTTCCCTTCCACCTTTTGGAGGAAAGTGTTACCTATCCTAAAAAGGGTGGCCCCACACAGGAACCTCTCCCTATTTCAAACTAAAAACCCTGGGATAGGGCAGTGTTTGGAGGGGGAAATAGGGAGAGGTTCCAGTGTGGGGCCACCCTTTTTAGAGCGAGTAACATTTGCGAAGAAGGGAATTAATAATGTGTGAGTAGGGCCTTACAGGGGAATTTTTTACCCCACCTGTTACAATGGTCCATACGTTGCTCCCTTCCACGTTTTGAAGGTCTTTGCATCAAATCAATACTTTGTGGTGCAGGTGGTACATGGTGTTTTTGTACACCTTTCCTTTTGTTAAATAATAAAAAAAATTGGGTACATATCTTTTATACTAAGAATATTATTAAAAGTTAAGTTTTATGTAATGCACATCCTCAATACTTGCTTGTGCACACTAAGGGTGCGTTCACACGGCCATCTGTCCCCGTTTTTTTCCCCAGTTAGGTTCCGTAAACGGATTACAAACAGTTGCAAATAATCCCATTGGGATTTTTTTTAGAACCCTTTCACATCTGTTTGCACCCGTCTGCGCTCATTTCGATTTTATTTTTTTTACGAGAGAAAAGATGATGCGTGCAGTACTTTTTCTCCTGTCACAAAAATGGAAGAAAAAATGGATACAGTAAATTTAACATTGAAGTCTTTGGGAAACGGATGAGCCTTTAATGTCATTGGTTTGCATCCGTTTTTACTTCTGAGCATGCTCAGAATGAGAAAAAAAATATATTTTTTGGTTTATTAACTGAACAATAATGTATACAAGTGGATACAAGTGAATAACATCCGTTTACATCTGTTATTGTCTTTTTTTTTCTTAAGTCCGTTTTTATTTTTGATGGGAGAAGAACGGGACGGGTCTAGACGGCTGCGTGAACGCAGCCTAACACTTTTACAAAGGAGACCCTTTTTTTTGCCTACCTGCTTCTGATCCTGCCACCCACCTGATGCCACACATCTGATGCCAAGTTCTTCTTTCCCCCACCGTCGTCACCGGGTACTGGTATTGCCACCCACTACCCCACTTTGTAACCGGGTCACTTTCTGGACTCCTGATGCTGCTGATTCCACCTCCAGGCTGTCTCATTCTGCCACTATATGTTCTCCTCATGCTGATGCCACCTCCAGGCTGTCTCATTCTGCCACCATATGTTCTCCTCATGCTTCCGCCACCTCCAGGCTGTGTCATTCAGCCACTATATGGTCTCCTCTTGCTGCCGCCAACTCCAGGCTGTGTCATTCTGCCAGAATATGGTCTCCTCATGCTGCTGCCACCTCCAGGCTCTGTCACTGTGCCCCCACGTGGTCTCCTCATACTGCTAGCTCATTAAATTAAGCTTTTTAGGTTCATCTATTTGAAATCTTCAATTTAAATGCTAAAAAATATCTTTAAAATGTTCAATTGTGAGGCCCTATGATCTCGTAAGGCTGTTGCCAACTCCAAGTTGAGTTATTCAGCCACTATATGGTCTCATCAGGCTGTTGCCAACTCCAGGCTGCGTCATTCTGCCACTACATGGTCTCCTCATGTTGCTGCCACCACCAGGCTGTGTCACTGTGCCGCCATGTGTTCTCCTCATGCTGCTGGCACATTAAATACAACTTTTTAGGTTCATCTATATGAAATCTTCAATTTCAATTTAAAAAAATATATTTAATCTTTTCAATTGTGAGGTCCTATGGTCTCATCAGGCTGTTGCCTCCTCCAGGCTGGATCATTCAGCCATTATATGGTCTCTTCATGCTGCCGCCACCTCCATTCTGTGTCATTCAGCCACTATATGGTCTTCTCATGCTTCCGCCACCCCCAGGCTGTGTCATTCAGCCACTTTATGGTCTCCTCATACAGCCAACACCTCCACGCTGTGTCATTCAGCCACTACATGGTCTCCTCATGCGGCCAACACCTCCACGCTGTGTCATTCAGCCACTAAATGGTCTCCTCATGCTGCTTCCACCTCCAGGCTGTTTCATTCTGCCACCATATGGTCAAATAAATTGATGCCACCTCTAGGCTCTGTCATTGTGCCGCTCTGCAACAGTGATTCTAATAGCAATGCCTGTAATCTGCATATCACACTGAATAACAGTATTATTTCACTAACACAGCACACTCTCTATGAATGTTACGACAAGGCAAAGTGTTCTACACCCCTATTGAGGCTCTTTTGTAGCCCAGAAATAGCAGATTTTTTAAGAGCAATTGGCCGTGAATAAATTCGGACTGAACCAATTTTTACGGAAAATTTGGCAAATTTTTCAAAAATTCACTCATCTCTAGCAAATATTAATAGTAAACAGGTCCATAAGCTTTAGGATCACATATTGTATTTCATTCCTAATTTAGGAGCTTTTTGACTCATATTTATGTTTATTTATTTATTCATTTTTATTTCATAACACTTTTTAAAAAATGTATGCGCTGATTTTATATTTATTTATTTATTTATTTATTTATTAAAGGGGTGCTCCCGTAGGAATTATTTTTTTTTTTTAATAAACTGGTGCCAGAAAGTTAAACTTTTTAATCCTTCCAATACATTTTATTGGCTGCATACTACAGAGGAAATGGTTTTCTTTTTTGATTTCTCTGATGGCACGATCACAGTACTCTCTGCTGACCTCTGGTGTCCATTTTAGATACTGTCCAGAGCAGCATATGTTTGCTATGGAGATTTTCTCCTGCTCTGGACAGTTCCAAAAATGGACAGCAGAGGTCAGAAGAGAGCACTGTGGTCGTGACATCAGAGAAATCCAAAAAGAAAAGCACTCCTTCTTTAGTATATAGCCCCTAAAAAGTACTGGAAGAATTAAGATTTTTTAATAGAAGTAATTTACAAATCTGTTTAATTTTCTGGCACCAGTTGATTTAAAAAAAATAAAAAGTTTTCCACGGGAGTACCCCTTTCACCTGTTTAGGACCCAGGGCGTACCTGTACGTCCTGAGTCCGCTCCCGTTCTATAACGCGGAGCCACGACCCGTGGCTAATAGGGCACGGCATTGATCGCGGTGCCGCACGCTATTAACCCTTTAGACGCGCATTTAAAGTTTAACGCCGCGTCTAAAGTGAAACTAAATCACTGCCGGTTAGCTCAGGTGGCTGTTCGGGATCACCGCTGCAAAATCGCGGTGACCCGAACAGCTGTAGGACACGAGGAGGGTCTCCTACCTTGCCTCCTGGTGTCCAATCGCTGAATGACTGCTCAGTGCCTGAGATCCAGGTATGAGCAGTCAAGCGGCAGAATCATCGATCAGTGGTTTCTTATGAGAAACCACTGATCAATGTAAAAGATCAGTGTGTGCAGTGTTATAGGTCCCTATGGAAGCTATAACATTGCAAAAAAAGTGAAAAAAAAGGGAATAAAGATCATTTAACCCCTCCCCTAATAAAAGTTTGAATCACCCCCTTTTCCCATTTAAAAAAAACAACTGTGTAAATAAAAATAAAAATAAACATATGTGGTATCGTCGCGTGCGGAAATGTCCGAATTATAAAAATATATCATTAATTAAACCGCACGGTCAATGGAGTACGCGCAAAAAAATTCCAAAGTCCAAAATAGGGTATTTTTGGTCACTTTTTATAACATGAAAAAATTTATAAAAAGCGATCAATAAGTCCTATCAATACAAAAATGGTACCGCTATAAAATTCAGCTCATGGCACAAAAAATTAGCCCTCATACCGCCCCATACGCGGAAAAATAAAAAAGTTATAGGGGTCAGAAAATGACAATTTTAAGCGTATAAATTTTCCTGCATGTAGTTATGATTTTTTCCAGAAGTACAACAAAATCAAACCTATATAAGTAGGATATCATTTTAATCGTATGGACCTACAAAATAAAGAGAAGGTGTAATTTTTTCCGAAAAATGTACTGTGTAGAAACGGAAGCCCCCAAAAGTTACAAAATGGAATTTATTTTTCAATTTTGTCTAACAATGAATTTTTTTTCCCATTTCGATATAGATTTTTGGGTAAAATGACTGATGTCATTACAAAGTAGAATTGGTGGCGCAAAAAATAAGCCATCATATGGATTTTTAGATGCAAAATTGAAAGAGTTATGATTTTTTAAAGGTAAGGAGGAAAAAACGAAAATGCAAAAACAGAAAAAACCTGGGTCCTTAAGGGGTTAATCTTTTTCCTTACCAGCTTTCCATTCATAATTCTTTCTATGCACTGATTTTATTTATTCACTTATTTATTTAATTATCTATCTAGTTATTTATTTATTTGTTCATTTACTTATTTATTCATTTATCTTTTTCTCAACAGCTTTACATTCCCAATGCTTTCTATTCGTCAATATTTTGCATGTATTTTGATAGTAAGGAAAAGGTTAACATATTTCCCACATAAAAATGAAATAATATCAACACATTTTCCCCATAATCCTTTGAGTCCTTAATGTTTTATCCATTACTTCAAATACACCATGCTCATTATGTTTTATCCTTATCATAAAATTTGTTAAAATGAAACACCTATTTTTTTTAATGTCCTGGCTCTATTATGCAGGCCTATACCTGCACCAACAGCAGGATCCCTTTCTCACCTCATATTGCCTCTTGCCTGAGAAAAGAACTCCTGGGGAGTATTTGAAACGTAAAATTTAGCAGAAAATAAGTCTATGGCCGGGGAAATGAATACAGAATTTGGTTTTCATCTCCATTTCGATTCATCTCGGTCACTGCATAGCTCTATAATTTATATGCGGAATTAGTGTCCTAATATTGTTACTCTGCAAAAAAAAATAAAAACCTTTTGTGAAGTTCTAGATTTTATGTTTTTTAACGTTGAGGCATTTATAAAGGTTGCCACTGTGGTGTGGAGGACTTTCATTTGGTGATTTGGAGATTGTCTATAGGCGGTGGATAATTAATTGACAAAACATGGAAAAATTAAAGCGGTACGCCATGGAAAACTTTTTTTTTTTTTTTTTTTTCAAATCAACAGGTGCCAGAAAGTTAAACAGATTTGTAAATTACTCCTATTTAAAAATCTTAAATCCTTCCAGTACTTATTAGCTGCTGAATACTACAGAGGAAATTATTTTCTTTTTGTAACACAGAGCTCTCTGCTGACATCACGAGCACAGTGCTCTCTGCTGACACCTCTGTCCATTTTAGGAACTGTCCAGAGCAGCATATGTTTGCTATGGGGATTTTCTCCTACTCTGGACAGTTCTTAAAATGGACAGAGATGTCAGCAGAGAGCACGGTGCTCGTGAACAAATCATATGTGTAGCAGGTACATAGTGTAAAATACAGTACAAAAGTTCCATTTATTTCTAGGTAAAGTCATTTATATCACTGCACTGTTCTCCCCTATCGATCAAATCGCTTCCTGACTACTTCTCAGCCCCTCACATTACACCACTAGTCAGGTGTTAAAAGGGAGCCTGTCTGTGCTTCAATGGATGGGGAGACTGCTTGGTGGAAGGAGATCATTCTCCACAGGGCTGCAGGGAATTGTAGTTTCAAGCACAGCACAAATGAAAGGGAGCCTAGTTGTAATACATTGGGTGGGGGAGCTGATGTGTGGGAGGGAAAGAAGTGACCTCACACTTACAAACCAGAGATATTGGGACTGGTAGTTGGAGGGAGGGAACTTTAACAGGAAATAGCCATTTCACAAAAAGAAAGCAGCAGCATAACACAGCCATTTAGCCCCAAGACAAGCACAAATCCTTCCTGAGCAAGTCCTTACTGTCTTGCAGGTATGAACTAAAATCCCCTTATGGTGAAATAAAAATTTTGAAGCATCAGTTTATGCCTATTTAGAAATGAACACGTGTGTATAATACACTAAGGGGAAACATCCAGCAGAGGAATTAGCATAGTGTAGCATAGTCATGACCAACTGGGGGACAGGGAGAGGGAGCCCTAACTGACCCTAAAAAGACTCTCCCTGCCTACTTGCCCATTCATCCTAAACAATGGATCAACAACTGGGTGCCGGTCCCTTCCTGCGCTAAAGTGCAGTGGTGTAAAAACACAAAATATACATAGTCGGTCACAGACCAGAAACGTAAAAATACTAGACAACCAGATATACCAAACAGGATACAAATACCAACAGAGCAGAATATAAACAGGCAAACTAAGACACTGTTCACACTGGGACACAGAACGAACAAACTGGACACCCCACTCCACAAAAGAAGTAGCCATTAATAATGAAGCCTAATAGGCTACTGGCCTGCGGACACACTCCACCACGTGGACAAAATGCTGGCCCAGTAGGAAACGGAAATATGATACATGAAACGCTAGACTAGAACCAGATGAGTCTGAATAGACTCCAGGATACCAAACAGGAATATAACATACAGAGCACAGGGTACAAGCAATACTCAGACACAGTGTGAACACAGACAAAGCAGAACAAACAAACATAATCCTAAAACCGACTAATGTAACAGACTAAAATACAAGGAGCATGCTATATAACCATGGCTAAAAACTCAGATAAAATGACAAGATAAATACAAGGTAAATGCTCAAGCAGACATAGTCAGAATATTGCACAAACAGACATAGTGGCATTATACTAACAGACATCGTAGTATTGCACCGAATAACCAGCACTGAATGCAGGAGAAGTCTGGCTTAAAATAGACACACCCGAGTTTTCATTCGTTCAGAGCATTAACCATTCCCTACCTAGGAAGAATAGAAAACTGCTCTGAACATCCTAGTGTGTGAATACACACCTAAACAGAAAAATACAAAAACAAATGAACGGATATAACACATAGCTGATACAAGGAAATAAAATACTAGAAAAGTTCTAGCAGAAAAATTGAATCTCCAGTTATATAGTAAATGTATAAAGCTAATTATACAAGTTACATATGTCACCTCACTGTTTATTGTGGTGCTCTTATATTGAAAGGACTTATTAACTATAGAGAAAAGTTATACCGGCCAAAGGTTACTCTATTGGCACAAGTTCGGTTTAATATACCCTTGGATATGTTTTGTTGGGAGATTTTTCAAAGCATATGATTTAGAGTATCATTGGGGGCTTTAATACGCACTCGTCCACCAGATGTTTGTTGACCTGTTGTCCTGTACAACTGCACATGAATGCTTTTATTCGGCCCATTTTGTGATTCGCACATGTTTACGCATCGGTAAAGATTTGCTTAAATAGGACCAAAATCAACTGGTGCCCTGCCAAATAATGACCCCAAAATAATTCATCTTCTGAATTCATTAAGACAGCTTTGTAAATACGTGTTAGAACCCTTGTTGATGGTTGTTTATCTGTATAGACCACATGTCCATTGAGTATACAATGATATGTAGGCAGGCCAGCTGTATAGGGGCCACTGCTGCAAATGATTCACACTCCCATGACAGCCACCAACCTGCCACCTGACTACATGGGAGATACAAAATTGCTATAATAATAGGAAAGGGGAGCAAACTTGGTTCCTAATATGGTGCCCTTTATTTCACATAAGTGAAAAGTTTTGGGTCCTATTTGTCATTAAGTTGTTCCTGGCCTTTGGAAACACTGAGCCATTTTTTTTTTCTAAACAGTGTGTCTCCAGCTGTTGCAAAACTACAACTCCCAGCATGCCCTCTGGGCATGCTGGGAGTTGTAGTTTTGCAGCAGCTGGAGGCACACTGTTTGAAAAACATTGCACTAAACAAATAGTATTGATAAAAAGAGAATTATTTTATAATCAGTGATGCCTTTATATAAAGAGCCTTCCCTAAGTGACCACTAAATCATGTATGTATGATAGATTTTTATATTAGCAAAATGTGCTGTATAACTGAAAAGTAAGTAATGAAATGCAAGTGTATCCCATTATGGGAATCTGTCAGCTCTATATCATGCTCAGAGCTGCAAAGTTATAAAACCATGTTTTCCTTCTAAGATCAAAAGTTGTAGAGGCTGGGTTTGAGCTGTAGCATTCCTTGTAAGACCATATGCTGGTGCGGTTGGTCCTGGGTTCCTCCTAAAGCAAGACAATGCTAGACCTCATGTGGCTGGAGTGTGTCAGCAGTTCCTGCAAGAGGAAGGCATTGATGCTATGGACTGGCCCGCCCGTTCCCCAGACCTAAATCCGATTGAGCACATCTGGGACGTTGAGGTCTGGGAGGACATCCCTCAGGAGACAATCCGCCACCTCATCAGGAGCATGCACAGGCGTTGTAGGGAGGTCATTCGGGCACGTGGAGGCCACACACATTACTGAGCTTTATTTTTACTTGTTTTAAGGACATTACATAAAGTTGGATCAGCCTGTAGTGCGGTTTTACACTTTGATTTTGATTGTGACTCCATATCCAGACCTCCATGGGTTGATACAATTGATTTCCATTGATAATTTTTCTATCATTCTGTTGTCAGAACATTCAACTATGTAACGTATTTCATACGATTAGTTCATTCATTCAGATCTAGGATGTGTTATCTTAGTGTTTATTTTTTTGAGCAGTATATATATATGTGTATATATATATATATATATATATATATATATATATATATATGTTAGCAGAGTACCTCATGTTGTCTGGTCTTCCTACCTTAACCTTGTAGGAGAGGAAAAGCAACAATGTTGCTCTTGTTTTCAAATCCAACCTCATTTGCCGTCCTCATACCCTGTCCTCATATATTGTCCTCATATCTCATCCTCATATCCCGACTTTATAACCCATCCTCATATCCTGTCCTAATATCCCGTCCTCATATCTCGTCCTCATATCCCTACCTCATATCCCATCCTCATATCCTGTCCTAATATCCCGTCCTCATATCCCATCCTCATATCTCAACCTCATATCCTGTCCTCATATCCCGACCTCATATCTCATTCTCATATCCCATCCTCACATCTCAAACTCATATCCCGACCTCATATCCCGTCCTCATATCTCATTCTCATATCCCATCCTCACATCTCAAACTCATATCCCGACCTCATATCCCGTCCTCATATCTCATTCTCATATCCCATTCTCACATCTCAAACTCATATCCCGACCTCATATCCCGTCCTCATATCTCATCCCCATATTCCAACCTCATATCCCTATCTCATATCCCATCCTCATATCCAGACCTCATATCCTGTTCTCATATCCCATCCTCATATCTCGTCCTCATATCCTGACCTCATATCCCTACCTCATATGTCATCCTCATACCTCGTCCTCATATCCCCTCCTCATATCCCTACCTCATATCCCTATCTCATATCCCATCCTCAGATCCCACCCTCATATCCTGTTCTCATATCTCAACCTCATATCTTGTCCTCATATCCCGTCCTCATATCTCAACCTCATATCCTGTCCTCATATCCCTATCTCATATCCCATCCTCATATCCCGACCTCATATCCTGTTCTCATATCC